>NC_141547.1:3797500-4097500 GCF_021556685.1 Rattus norvegicus
GGACACAGGACAGTGAGCACACAGGACAGTGAGCACACAGGACACAGGACAGTGAGCACACAGGACAGTGAGCACACAGGACAGTGAGAAGAGGACAGTGAGCACACAGGACAGTGCGAACACAGGACAGTGAGCACACAGGACAGTGAGCACACAGGACACAGGACAGTGAGCACACAGGACAGTGAGCACACAGGACACAGGACAGTGAGCACAGGACAGTGAGCACACAGGACACGGGACAGTGAGCACACAGGACTTTGAGCACACAGGACACAGGACAGTGAGCACACAAGACAGTGAGCACAAAGGACAGTGAGCACAGGACAGTGAGCACAGGACAGTGAGCACACGGGACAGTGAGCACACAGGACACAGGACAGTGAGCACACATGACAGTGAGCACACAGGACAGTGAGCACAGGAGAGTGGGCACAGGACAGTGAATACACGCGACAGTGAACACACAGGACGGTGAGCACACAGGACACAGGACAGTGAGCACACAGGACAGTGAGGACACAGGACACAGAACAGTGAGCACACATGACACGGTACAGTGAGCACACAGGACAGTGAGCACACAGGACATGGGACAGTGAGCACACAGGACATGGGACAGTCAGCACACGGGACAATGAGCACACAGAACACAGGACAGTGAGCACACAGGACACTGAGCACACAGGACAGTGAGCAAAAAGGACAGTGAGCACACAGAAGAGTAAGGACACAGAACACAGTACAGTGAGCACACAGGACAGTGAGCACACAGGACAGTGAGCACACAGGACACAGGACAGTGAGCACAGGACAGTGAGCACACGAAACAGGACAGTGAACACACAGGACATTAAGCACACTGGACAGTGAGCACACAGGACAGTGAGCACTCAGGACAGTGAGCACACAGGACAGTGAGTACATAGGACAGTGAGCACAAGACACAGGACAGTGAGCACACAGGACAGTGAGCACAAAGGACAGTGAGCACACAGGACAGTGAGCACACAGGACAGTGAGCGCACAGGACAGTGAGCACAGGACACAGGACAGTGAGCACACAGGACAGTGAATACACAGGACACAGGACAGGGAGCACACAGGACACAGGACAGGGAGCACACAGGACAGTGAGCACACAGGACATGGGAAAGTGAGCACACAGGACACAGGACAGTGTGCACAGGACAGTGAGCACACAGGACACTGAGCACACAGGACAATGAGCACACAGGACACAGGAAAGTGAGCACAGGACAGTGAGCACACGAAACAGGACAGTGAACACACAGGACATTAAGCACACAGGACAGTGAGCACACAGGACAGTGAGCACACAGGACAGTGAGTATACATGACAGTAGGCTCACAGGACAGTGAGCACACAAGACACAGGACAGTGAGCAAACAGGACAGTGAGCACACGAGACAGTGAGCACACAGGACAGTGAGCACACAGGACAGTGAGCACACAGGACAGTGAGAACACAGGACAGTGAGCACATAGGACAGTGAGCATAAGGAGAGTGAGCACACAGGACAGTGAGTATACAGGACAGTGAGCTCACGGGACAGTGAGCACACAGGAAAGTGAGCACACAGGACAGTGAGCACACAGGACAGTGAGCACATAGGACAGTGAGCACATAGGACAGTGCGCACAAGACACAGGACAGTGAGCACACAGGACAGTGAGCAAAAAGGACAGTGAGCACAGAGGACAGTGAGCACACAGGACAGTGAGCACACAGGACAGTGAGCACAAGACACAGGACAGTGAGCACACAAGACAGTGAGCACAAAGGACAGTGAGCACAGGACAGTGAGCACAGGACAGTGAGCACACGGGACAGTGAGCACACAGGACACAGGACAGTGAGCACACATGACAGTGAGCACACAGGACAGTGAGCACAGGAGAGTGGGCACAGGACAGTGAATACACGCGACAGTGAACACACAGGACGGTGAGCACACAGGACACAGGACAGTGAGCACACAGGACAGTGAGGACACAGGACACAGAACAGTGAGCACACATGACACGGTACAGTGAGCACACAGGACAGTGAGCACACAGGACATGGGACAGTGAGCACACAGGACATGGGACAGTCAGCACACGGGACAATGAGCACACAGAACACAGGACAGTGAGCACACAGGACACTGAGCACACAGGACAGTGAGCAAAAAGGACAGTGAGCACACAGAAGAGTAAGGACACAGAACACAGTACAGTGAGCACACAGGACAGTGAGCACACAGGACAGTGAGCACACAGGACACAGGACAGTGAGCACAGGACAGTGAGCACACGAAACAGGACAGTGAACACACAGGACATTAAGCACACTGGACAGTGAGCACACAGGACAGTGAGCACTCAGGACAGTGAGCACACAGGACAGTGAGTACATAGGACAGTGAGCACAAGACACAGGACAGTGAGCACACAGGACAGTGAGCACAAAGGACAGTGAGCACACAGGACAGTGAGCACACAGGACAGTGAGCGCACAGGACAGTGAGCACAGGACACAGGACAGTGAGCACACAGGACAGTGAATACACAGGACACAGGACAGGGAGCACACAGGACACAGGACAGGGAGCACACAGGACAGTGAGCACACAGGACATGGGAAAGTGAGCACACAGGACACAGGACAGTGTGCACAGGACAGTGAGCACACAGGACACTGAGCACACAGGACAATGAGCACACAGGACACAGGAAAGTGAGCACAGGACAGTGAGCACACGAAACAGGACAGTGAACACACAGGACATTAAGCACACAGGACAGTGAGCACACAGGACAGTGAGCACACAGGACAGTGAGTATACATGACAGTAGGCTCACAGGACAGTGAGCACACAAGACACAGGACAGTGAGCAAACAGGACAGTGAGCACACGAGACAGTGAGCACACAGGACAGTGAGCACACAGGACAGTGAGCACACAGGACAGTGAGAACACAGGACAGTGAGCACATAGGACAGTGAGCATAAGGAGAGTGAGCACACAGGACAGTGAGTATACAGGACAGTGAGCTCACGGGACAGTGAGCACACAGGAAAGTGAGCACACAGGACAGTGAGCACACAGGACAGTGAGCACATAGGACAGTGAGCACATAGGACAGTGCGCACAAGACACAGGACAGTGAGCACACAGGACAGTGAGCAAAAAGGACAGTGAGCACAGAGGACAGTGAGCACACAGGACAGTGAGCACACAGGACAGTGAGCACAAGACACAGGACAGTGAGCACACAGGACAGTGAGCACACAGGACAGTGAGCACACAGGACAGTGAGAACACAGGACAGTGAGCACATAGGACAGTGAGCACAAGACACAGGACAGTGAGCACACAGGACCGTGAGCACAAAGGACAGTGAGCACAGAGGACAGTGAGCACACAGGAGAGTGAGCACACAGGACAGTGAGCACAAGACACAGGACAGTGAGCACACAGGACAGTGAGCACACAGGACATGGGACAGTGAGCACACAGGACACAGGACAGTGAGCACAGGACAGTGAGCACAGGAGACAGGACAGTGAACACACAGGACAGTGAGCACACAGGACAGTGAGCACACAGGACAGTGAGCACACAGGACAGTGAGCACATAGGACAGTGAGCACATAGGACAGTGAGCACAAGACACAGGACAGTGAGCACACAGGACAGTGAGCACAAAGGACAGTGAGCACAGAGGACAGTGAGCACACAGGACAGTGAGCACACAAGACAGTGAGCACAAGACACAGGACAGTGAGCACACAGAACAGTGAGCACACAGGACAGTGAGCACACAGGACAGTGAGAACACAGGACAGTGAGCACATAGGACAGTGAGCACAAGACACAGGACAGTGAGCACACAGGACAGTGAGCACAAAGGACAGTGAGCACAGAGGACAGTGAGCACACAGGAGAGTGAGCACACAGGACAGTGAGCAGAAGACACAGGACAGTGAGCACACAGGACAGTGAGCACACAGGACAGTGAGCACACAGGACAGTGAGCACACGGGACAGTGAGCACACGGAACAGTGAGCATAAGGACAGTGAGCACACAGGACAGTGAGTATACAAGACAGTGAGCTCACAGGACAGTGAGCACACAGGACAGTGAGCACACCGGACAGTGAGCACACAGGACACAGGACAGTGAGCAAAGGACAGTGAGCACACAGTACACAGGACAGTGAGCACAGGACACAGGACAGTGAGCACACAGGACAGTGAATACACAGGACACAGGACAGGGAGCAAACAGGACACAGGACAGTGAGCACACAGGACAGTGAGCACACAGGACATGGGACAGTGAGCACACAGGACACAGGACAGTGAGCACAGGACAGTGAGACAGGAGACAGGACAGTGAACACACAGGACAGTGAGCACAAAGGACAGTGAGCACACAGGACAGTGAGCACACAGGACAGTGAATACATAGGACAGTGAGCACAAGACACAGGACAGTGGGCACACAGAACAGTGAGCACAAAGGACAGTGAGCACAGAGGACAGTGAGCACACAGGACAGTGAGCACACAGGACAGTGAGCATACAGGACAGTGAGCACAGGACACAGGACAGTGAGCACACAGGACAGTGAATACACAGGACACAGGACAGGGAGCACACAGGACACAGGACAGTGAGCACACAGGACAGTGAGCACACAGGACATGGGACAGTGAGCACACAGGACAGTGAGCACAAGGACAGTGAGCACACAGAACAGTAAGGACACAGAAGACAGTACAGTGAGCACAGAGGACAGTGAGCACACAGGACAGTGAGCACACAGGACACAGGAAAGTGAGCACAGGACAGTGAGCACACGAAACAGGACACTGAACACACAGGACATTAAGCACACAGGACAGTGAGCACACAGGACAGTGAACACACACGACAGTGAGTATACATGACAGTAGGCTCACAGGACAGTGAGCACACAAGACACAGGACAGTGAGCACACGAGACAGTGAGCACACAGGACAGTGAGCACACAGGACAGTGAGCACACAGGACAGTGAGCACACAGGACACAGGACAGTGAGCACAGGACAGTGAGCACACGAAACAGGACAGTGAACACACAAGACATTAAGCACACATGACCGTGAGCACACAGGACAGTGAGTACACAGGACAGTGAGCACACAGGACAGTTAGCACACAGGACACTGAGCACACAGGAGAGTGAGCACACAGGACACTGGACAGTGATCACAGGACAGTGAGCACAGGACAGTGAGCACACAGGACACGGGACAGTGAGCACACAGGACAGTGAGCACACAGGACATGGGACAGTGAGCACACGGGACAGTGAGCACACAGGACACAGGACAGTGAGCACACAGGACAGTGAGCACACAGGACAGTGAGCAAAAAGGACAGTGAGCAAACAGTACAGTAAGGACACAGAACACAGTACAGTGAGCACACAGGACAGTGAGCACACAGGACAGTGAGCACACAGGACACAGGAAAGTGCGCACAGGACAGTGAGCACACGAAACAGGACAGTGAACACACAGGACATTAAGCACACAGGACAGTGATCACACAAGACAGTGAGCACAAAGGACAGTGAGCACACAGGACACAGGACAGTGAGCACACAGGACAGTGAGCACACAGGACAGTGAGCACAAGGACACTGAGCACACAGGAGAGTGAGCACACAGGACACTGGACAGTGATCACAGGACAGTGAGCAAAGGACAGTGAGCACACAGGACACGGGACAGTGAGCACACAGGACAGTGAGCACACAGGACACAGGACAGTGAGCACAGGACAGTTAGCACACGACACAGGACAGTGAACACACAGGACAGTAAGCACACAGGACAGTGAGCACTCAGGACAGTGTGCACACAGGACAGTGGGCACACAGGACACAGGACAGTGAGCACACAGGACAGTGAGCACACAGGACAGTGAGCACAGGACTTTGAGCACACAGGACACTGAGAACACAGGACAGTGAGCACACAGGAGAGTGAGCACACAGGACACAGGACAGTGAGCACACAGGACAGTGAGCACACAGGACACAGGACAGTGAGCACACAGAACAGTGAGCACAGAACTGTAAGCACAGGACAGTGAGCACACAGGACAGTGAGCACACAGGACAGTGAGCACACAAGACACAGGATAGTGAGCAAACAGGTCAGTGAGCACACAGGACGCCAGAGAGTGAGAGCAGGACAGTGAGCACACAGGACAGTGAGCACACAGGACAGTAAGCACTCGGGACACTGAGCACACGAGACAGTGAGCACACAGGACAGTGAGCACACAGGACAGTGAGCACACAGGACAGTGAGCACACAGGACACAGAACAGTGATTACACAGGACAGTGAGCACACAGGACAGTGAGCACAGGACAGTGAGCACACAGGACAGTGAGCACCCAGGACTGTGGGCACACAGGACACAGGACAGTGAGAACACAGGACAGTGAGCACACAAGACACTGCGGAGTGAGCGCATCAGGACACCGGACAGTGAGCACACAGGACAGTGAGAACAGGACAGAGAGCACACAGGACAATGAGCACTCAGGACTCGGGAGAGTGAGCACACAGGACAGTGAGCCCACAGGACATGGGACAGTGAGCACACAGCACACGGGACAGTGAGCTCATGGGACAGTGAACACATAGGATACAGGACAGTGAGCACAGGACAGTGAGCACAGGACACAGGAAACTGAACACACAGGACAGTGAGCACACAAGACAGTGAGCTCACAGGACAGTGAGCACACAAGACAGTGAGCACACAGGACAGTGAGCACACAGGAGAGTGAGCACAGGACAGTGAGCACACAGGACAGTGAGCACACAGGACAATGAGTACAACGGGCAGTGAGCACAAGACAAAGGACAGTGAGCACACAGGACAGTGAGCACACAGGACAGTGAGCACACAGGACAGTGAGAACACGGGACAGTGAGCACATAGGACAGTGAGCACAAGACAGAGGACAGTGAGCACACAGGACAGTGACCACAAAGGACAGTGAGCACAGAGGACAGTGAGCACACAGGACAGTGAGCACACAGGACCGTGAGCACAAGACACAGGACAGTGAGCACACAGGACAGTGAGCACAAGACAGAGGACAGTGAGCACACAGGACAGTGAGCACAAAGGACAGTGAGAACAGAGGACAGTGAGCACACAGGACAGTGAGCACACAGGACAGTGAGCACAAGACACAGGACAGTGAGCACACAGGACAGTGAGCACACAGGACACTGAGCACACGGGACAGTGAGCACACGGGACAGTGAGCATAAGGACAGTGAGCACACAGGACAGTGAGCTCACAGGACAGTGAGCACACAAGACATTGAGCACACAGGACAGTGAGCACACAAGACAGTGAGCACACGGGACAGTGAGCACACAGGACAGTGAGCACACAGGTCAGTGAGCACACAGGACAGTGAGCACACAGGACACAGGACAGTGAGCACACAGGACAGTGAGCACACAGGACACAGGACACTGAGCACACAGGACAGTGAGCACACAGGACACAGGACAGTGATCACAGGACAGTGAGCACAGGACAGTGGGCACACAGAACACGGGACAGTGAGCACACAGGACGTTGAGCACACAGGACTTGGGACAGTGCGCACACGGGACAGTGAGCACACAGGACACAGGACAGTGAGCACAGGACAGTGAGCACACAGGACAGTGAGCACACAGGACAATGAGTACAACGGGCAGTGAGCACAAGACAAAGGACAGTGAGCACACAGGACAGTGAGCACACAGGACAGTGAGCACACAGGACAGTGAGAACACGGGACAGTGAGCACATAGGACAGTGAGCACAAGACAGAGGACAGTGAGCACACAGGACAGTGACCACAAAGGACAGTGAGCACAGAGGACAGTGAGCACACAGGACAGTGAGCACACAGGACCGTGAGCACAAGACACAGGACAGTGAGCACACAGGACAGTGAGCACAAGACAGAGGACAGTGAGCACACAGGACAGTGAGCACAAAGGACAGTGAGAACAGAGGACAGTGAGCACACAGGACAGTGAGCACACAGGACAGTGAGCACAAGACACAGGACAGTGAGCACACAGGACAGTGAGCACACAGGACACTGAGCACACGGGACAGTGAGCACACGGGACAGTGAGCATAAGGACAGTGAGCACACAGGACAGTGAGCTCACAGGACAGTGAGCACACAAGACATTGAGCACACAGGACAGTGAGCACACAAGACAGTGAGCACACGGGACAGTGCGCACACAGGACAGTGAGCACACAGGTCAGTGAGCACACATGACAGTGAGCACACAGGACACAGGACAGTGAGCACACAGGACAGTGAGCACACAGGACACAGGACACTGAGCACACAGGACAGTGAGCACACAGGACACAGGACAGTGAGCACAGGACAGTGAGCACAGGACAGTGGGCACACAGAACACGGGACAGTGAGCACACAGGACGTTGAGCACACAGGACTTGGGACAGTGCGCACACGGGACAGTGAGCACACAGGACACAGGACAGTGAGCACAGGAGAGTGAGCACACGACACAGGACAGTGAACACACAGGCAGTAAACACACAAGACAGTGAGCACACAGGACAGTGAGCCCACAGAACAGTGAGCACACAGGACAGTGAGCACACAGGACAGTGAGCACAAGACACAGGACACTGAGCATACAGGACAGTGAGCACACAGGACAGTGAGCACACAAAACAGTGAGCACACGGGACAGTGAGCACACAGGACAGAAAGCACACAGGACACAGGACAGTGAGCACACAGGACAGTGAGCACACAGGACACAGGACACTGAGCACACAGGACAGTGAGCACACAGGACACAGGACAGTGACCATAGGACAGTGAGCACAAAACAGTGAGCACACAGGACACGGGACAGTGAGCACACAGGACAGTGAGCCCACAGGACATGGGACAGTGAGCACACGGGACAGTGAGCAAACACGACACAGTACAGTGAGCACTGGACAGTGAGCACACGACACAGGACAGTGAAGACACAGGACAGGAAGCACACAGGACACGGGACAGTAGGCACACAAGATAGTGAGCACACAGGACATGGGACAGTGAGCACACAGGACACAGGACAGTGAGCACAGGACAGTGAATACACTAGACACAGGACAGTGAGCACACAGGACAGTGGCACACAGGACACGGGACAGTGAGCACACAGGCAGTGAGAACACAGGACAGTGCGCACAAGACACAGGACAGTGAGCACACAGGACAGTGACCACACAGGACAGTGAGCACACAGGACAGTGAGCACACAGGACAGTGAGAACACATGGCATTGAGCACAAGACACAGGACAGTGAAGACAAAGGACAGTGAGAACACAGGACAGTGAGCACACAGGACAGTGAGCACACAGGACAAGGACAGTGAGCACACAGGACAGTGAGCACAGGACAGTGAGCACACAGGACAGTGAGCACCCAGGACTGTGGGCACACAGGACACAGGAGTGTGAGCACAGGACAGTGAGCACACAAGACACAGGGGAGTGAGCGCACAGGACACCGAACAGTGAGCACACAGGACAGTGAGAACAGGACAGAGAGCACACAGGACAATGAGCACACAGGACTCGGGACAGTGAGCACACACGACACTGAGCCCACAGGACATGGGCCAGTGAGCACACAGCACACGGGACAGTGAGCTCATGGGACAGTGAACACATAGGATACAGGACAGTGAGCACAGGACAGTGAGCTCAGGACACAGGACACTGAACACACAGGACAGTGAGCACACAAGACAGTGAGCTCACAGGACAGTGAGCACACAGGACAGTGAGCACACAGGACAGTGAGCACACAGGACAGTGAGCACACAGGACAATGAGTACAACGGGCAGTGAGCACAAGACAAAGGACAGTGAGCACACAGGACAGTGAGCACACAGGACAGTGAGAACACAGGACAGTGAGCACATAGGACAGTGAGCACAAGACAGAGGACAGTGAGCACACAGGACAGTGACCACAAAGGACAGTGAGCACAGAGGACAGTGAGCACACAGGACAGTGAGCACACAGGACCGTGAGCACAAGACACAGGAGAGTGAGCACACAGGACAGTGAGCACAAGACAGAGTACAGTGAGCACACAGGACAGTGAGCACAAAGGACAGTGAGCACAGAGGACAATGAGCACACAGGACAGTGAGCACATAGGACAGTGAGCACAAGACACAGGACAGTGAGCACACAGGACAGTGAGCACACAGGACACTGAGCACACGGGACAGTGAGCACACGGGACAGTGAGCATAAGGACAGTGAGCACACAGGACAGTGAGCTCACAGGACAGTGAGCACACAGGACAGTGAGCACACAGGACAGTGAGCACACAAGACAGTGAGCACACGGGACAGTGAGCACACAGGACAGTGAACACACAGGTCAGTGAGCACACAGGACAGTGAGCACACAGGACACAGGACAGTGAGCACACAGGACAGTGAGCACACAGGACACAGGACACTGAGCACACAGGACAGTGAGCACACAGGACACAGGACAGTGATCACAGGACAGTGAGCACAGGACAGTGGGCACACAGAACATGGGACAGTGAGCACACAGGACATTGAGCACACAGGACATGGGACAGTGCGCACACGGGACAGTGAGCACACACGACACAGGACAGTGAACACACAGGACAGTCAGCACACAGGACAGTGAGCCCACAGAACAGTGAGCACACAGGACAGTGAGCACACAGGACAGTGAGCACAAGACACAGGACACTGAGCATACAGGACAGTGAGCACACAGGACAGTGAGCACACAGGACAGTGAGCACACGGGACAGTGAGCACACAGGACAGAAAGCACACAGGACACAGGACAGTGAGCACACAGGACAGTGAGCACACAGGACACAGGACACTGAGCACACAGGACAGTGAGCACACAGGACACAGGACAGTGACCATAGGACAGTGAGCACAGGACAGTGAGCACACAGGACACGGGACAGTGAGCACACAGGACAGTGAGCCCACAGGACATGGGACAGTGAGCACACGGGACAGTGAGCAAACAAGACACAGTACAGTGAGCACTGGACAGTGAGCACACGACACAGGACAGTGAACACACAGGACAGGAAGCACACAGGACACGGGACAGTAGGCACACAAGATAGTGAGCACACAGGACATGGGACAGTGAGCACACAGGACACAGGACAGTGAGCACAGGACAGTGAATCCACTAGACACAGGACAGTGAGCACACAGGACACAGGACACTGAGCACACAGGACAGTGAGCACACAGGACACGGGACAGTGAGCACACAGGACAGTGAGCACACGGGACAGTGCGCACAAGACACAGGACAGTGAGCACACAGGACAGTGACCACACAGCACAGTGAGCACACAGGACAGTGAGCACACAGGACAGTGAGAACACATGGCATTGAGCAAAGACACAGGACAGTGAGGACAAAGGAGAGTGAGAACACAGGACAGTGAGCACACAGGACAGTGAGCACACAGGACAAGCACAGTGAGCACACAGGACAGTGAGCACACCGGGCAGTGAGCACACAAGACAGTGAGTACAACGGGCAGTGAGCACAATACACAGGACAGTGAGCACACAGGACAGGGAGCAAACAGGACAGTGAGCACACAGGACAGTGAGCACACAGGACAGTGAGTGCAAGACACAGGACACTGAGCATACAGGACAGTGAGCACACTGTACAGTGAGCACACAGGACAGTGAGCACACGGGACAGTGAGCACACGGGACATTAAGCACACAGAACAGTGAGCACACAGGACAGTGAGCACACAGGACAAGGAGCACACAGGTCAGTGAGCACACAGGACAGTGAGCACACAGGACACAGGACAGTGAGCACACAGGACAGTGAGCACACAGGACACAGGACAGTGATCACAGGACAGTGAGCACAGAGGACACAGGACAGTGATCACAGGACAGTGATCACAGGACAGTGGGCACACAGAACACGGGACAGTGAGCACACAGGACATTGAGCACACAGGATATGGGACAGTGCGCACATGGTACAGTGAGCACACGACAAAGGACAGTGAAGACACAGGCAGTAAACACAGAGGACAGTGAGCACACAGGACAGTGAGCACACAGGACAGTGAGCACACAGGACACAGGACAGTGACCATAGGACAGTGAGCACAGGACAGTGAGCACACAGGACACGGGACAGTGAGCACACAGGACAGTGAGCCCACAGGACATGGGACAGTCAGCACACGGGACAGTGAGCAAACAAGACACAGTACAGTGAGCACTGGACAGTGAGCACACGACACAGGACAGTGAACACACAGGACAGGAAGCACACAGGACACGGGACAGTAGGCACACAAGATAGTGAGCACACAGGACATGGGACAGTGAGCACACAGGACACAGGACAGTGAGCACAGGACAGTGAATACACTAGACACAGGACAGTGAGCACACAGGACACAGGACACTGAGCACACAGGACAGTGAGCACACAGGACAGTGAGCACACAGGACCGTGAGCACAAGACACAGGACAGGGAGCACACAGGACAGTGAGCAAAAGACAGAGGACAGTGAGCACACAGGACAGTGAGCACAAAGGACAGTGAGCACAGAGGACAATGAGCACACAGGACAGTGAGCACATAGGACAGTGAGCACAAGACACAGGACAGTGAGCACACAGGACAGTGAGCACACAGGACACTGAGCACACGGGACAGTGAGCACACGGGACAGTGAGCATAAGGACAGTGAGCACACAGGACAGTGAGCTCACAGGACAGTGAGCACACAGGACATTGAGCACACAGGACAGTGAGCACACAAGACAGTGAGCACACGAGACAGTGAGCACACAGGATAGTGAGCACACAGGTCAGTGAGCACACAGGACAGTGAGCACACAGGACACAGGACAGTGAGCACACAGGACAGTGAGCACACAGGACACAGGACACTGAGCACACAGGACAGTGAGCACACAGGACACAGGACAGTGATCACAGGACAGTGAGCACAGGACAGTGGGCACACAGAACACGGGACAGTGAGCACACAGGACATTGAGCACACAGGACATGGGACAGTGCGCACACGGGACAGTGAGCACACACGACACAGGACAGTGAACACACAGGACAGTCAGCACACAGGACAGTGAGCCCACAGAACAGTGAGCACACAGGACAGTGAGCACACAGGACAGTGAGCACAAGACACAGGACACTGAGCATACAGGACAGTGAGCACACAGGACAGTGAGCACACAGGACAGTGAGCACACGGGACAGTGAGCACACAGGACAGAAAGCACACAGGACACAGGACAGTGAGCACACAGGACAGTGAGCACACAGGACACAGGACACTGAGCACACAGGACAGTGAGCACACAGGACACAGGACAGTGACCATAGGACAGTGAGCACACAACACAGGACAGTGAACACACAGGACATGGGACAGTGAGCACACGGGACAGTGAGCAAACAAGACACAGTACAGTGAGCACTGGACAGTGAGCACACGACACAGGACAGTGAACACACAGGACAGGAAGCACACAGGACACGGGACAGTAGGCACACAAGATAGTGAGCACACAGGACATGGGACAGTGAGCACACAGGACACAGGACAGTGAGCACAGGACAGTGAATACACTAGACACAGGACAGTGAGCACACAGGACACAGGGCACTGAGCACACAGGACAGTGAGCACACAGGACACGGGACAGTGAGCACACAGGACAGTGAGCACACGGGACAGTGCGCACAAGACACAGGACAGTGAGCACACAGGACAGTGACCACACAGCACAGTGAGCACACAGGACAGTGAGCACACAGGACAGTGAGAACACATGGCATTGAGCAAAGACACAGGACAGTGAGGACAAAGGACAGTGAGAACACAGGACACAGGACAGTGAGCACACAGGACAGTGAGCACACAGGACACAGGACAGTGAGCACAGGACAGTGAGCACACAGGACACGGGACAGGGAGCACACAGGACTTTGAGCACACACGACACAGGACAGTGAGCACACAGGACAGTGAGCACACAGGACAGTGAGGTTAGGACAGTGAGCACAGGACAGTGAGCACACAGGACACAGGACAGTGAGTACACATAACAGTGAGCACATAGGACAGTGAGCACAGGAGAGTGGGCACAGGACAGTGAATACACGCGACAGTGAACACACAGGACGGTGAGCACACAGGACACAGGACAGTGAGCACAAAGGACAGTGAGGACACAGGACACAGGACAGTGAGCACACATGACACGGTACAGTGAGCACACAGGACAGGAGCACACAGGACAGTGAGCACACAGGACAGTGAGCACACAGGAGAGTGAGCACAAGACACAGGACAGTGAGCACACAGGACAGTGAGCACACAGGACACTGAGCACACGGGACAGTGAGCACACAGGACAGTGAGCATAAGGACAGTGAGCACACAGGACAGAGAGCTCACAGGACAGTGAGCACACAGGACAGTGAACACACAGGACAGTGAGCACACAGGACAGTGAGCACACGGGACAGTGAGCACACGGGACAGTGAGCACACGGGACAGTGAGCACACGGGACAGTGAGCACACGGGACAGTGAGCACACAGGACAGTGAGCACACAGGTCAGTGAGTACACAGGACAGTGAGCACACAGGACACAGGACAGTGAGCACACAGGACAGTGAGCACACAGGACACAGGACACTGAGCACACAGGACAGTGAGCACACAGGACCAGGACAGTGATCACAGGACAGTGAGCACAGGACAGTGGGCACACAGAACACGGGACAGTGAGCACACAGGACAGTGAGCACACAGGACATGGGACAGTGCGCACACGAGACAGTGAGCACACAGGATACAAGACAGTGAGCACAGTACAGTGAGCACACTACACAGGACAGTGAACACACAGGCAGTAAACACACAGGACAGTGAGCACACAGGACAGTGAGCACACACAACAGTGAGCACACAGGACAGGAGCACACAGGACAGTGAGCACAAGACTCAGGACACTGAGCATACAGGACAGTGAGCACACAGGACAGTGAGCACACAGGACAGTGAGCACACGGGACAGTGAGCACACAGGACAGAAAGCACACAGGACACAGGACAGTGAGCACACAGGACAGTGAGCACACAGGACACAGGACAGTGAGCACACAGGACAGTGAGCACACAGGACAGTGAGCACAGGACAGTGAGCACACAGGACAGTGCGAACACAGGACAGTGAGCACACAGGACAGTGAGCACACAGGACACAGGACAGTGAGCACACAGGACAGTGAGAACACAGGACACAGGACAGTGAGCACAGGACAGTGAGCACACAGGACACGGGACAGGGAGCACACAGGACTTTGAGCACACACGACACAGGACAGTGAGCACACAGGACAGTGAGCACACAGGACAGTGAGGACAGGACAGTGAGCACAGGACAGTGAGCACACAGGACACAGGACAGTGAGCACACATAACAGTGAGCACATAGGACAGTGAGCACAGGAGAGTGGGCACAGGACAGTGAATACACGCGACAGTGAACACACAGGACGGTGAGCACACAGGACACAGGACAGTGAGCACAAAGGACAGTGAGGACACAGGACACAGGACAGTGAGCACACATGACACGGTACAGTGAGCACACAGGACAGGAGCACACAGGACAGTGAGCACACAGGACAATGAGCACACAGGACAGTGTGCACAAGACACAGGACAGTGAGCACACAGGACAGTGAGCACACAGGACACTGAGCACACGGGACAGTGAGCACACGGGACAGTGAGCATAAGGACAGTGAGCACACAGGACAGTGAGCTCACAGGACAGTGAGCACACAGGACAGTGAGCACACAAGACAGTGAGCACACAGGACAGTGAGCACACGGGACAGTGAGCACACGGGACAGTGAGCACACGGGACACTGAGCACATGGGACAGTGAGCACACAGGACAGTGAGCACACAGGTCTGTGAGTACACAGGACAGTGAGCACACAGGACACAGGACAGTGAGCACACAGGACAGTGAGCACACAGGACACAGGACACTGAGCACACAGGACAGTGAGCACACAGGACACAGGACAGTGATCACAGGACAGTGAGCACAGGACAGTGGGCACACAGAACACGGGACAGTGAGCACACAGGACAGTGAGCACACAGGACATGGGAAAGTGCGCACACGGGACAGTGAGCACACAGGACACAGGACAGTGAGCACAGGACAGTGAGCACACGACACAGGACAGTGAACACACAGGTAGTAAACACACAGGACAGTGAGCACACAGGACAGTGAGCACACACAACAGTGAGCACACAGGACAGTGAGCACACAGGACAGTGAGCACAAGACACAGGACACTGAGCATACAGGACAGTGAGCACACAGGACAGTGAGCACACAGGACAGTGAGCACACGGGACAGTGAGCACACAGGACAGAAAGCACACAGGACACAGGACAGTGAGCACACAGGACAGTGAGCACACAGGACACAGGACACTGAGCACACAGGACAGTGAGCACACAGGACATGGGACAGTGAGCACACGGGACAGTGAGCAAACAGGACACAGTACAGTGAGCACCTGACAGTGAGCACACGACACAGGACAGTGAACACACAGGACAGGAAGCACACAGGACACGGGACAGTAGGCACACAAGATAGTGAGCACACAGGACATGGGACAATGAGCACACAGGACACAGGACAGTGAGCACAGGACAGTGAATACACTAGACACAGGACAGTGAGCACACAGGACACAGGACAATGAGCACACAGGACAGTAGCACACAGGACATGGGACAGTGAGCACACACGACAGTGAGCACACAGGACATGGGACAGTGAGCACACAGGACACAAGACAGTGAGCACAGGAGAGTGAGCACAGGAGACAGGACAAAGAACACACAGGACAGTGAGCACAAAGGACAGTGAGCACACAGGACAGTGAGCACACAGGAGAGTGAGCACACAGGACACCGGACAGTGAGCACACAGGACAGTGAGCACACAGGACAGTGAGCACACAGGACAGTGAGCACAGAGGACAGTGAGCACACAGGACAGTGAGCACACAGGACAGTGAGCACAAGACACAGGACAGTGAGCACACAGGACAGTGAGCACACAGGACACTGAGCACACGGGACAGTGAGCACACGGGACAGTGAGCATAAGGACAGTGAGCACACAGGACAGTGAGCTCACAGGACAGTGAGCACACAGGACATTGAGCACACAGGACAGTGAGCACACAGGAGAGTGAGCACACAGGTCAGTGAGCACACAGGCCAGTGAGCACACAGGACACAGGACAGTGAGCACACAGGACAGTGAGCACACAGGACACAGGACACTGAGCACACAGGACAGTAAGCACACAGGACACAGTACAGTGATCACAGGACAGTGAGCACAGGACAGTGGGCACACAGAACACGGGAGAGTGAGCACACAGGACATTGAGCACACAGGACATGGGACAGTGCGCACACGGGACAGTGAGCACACAGGACACAGGACAGTGAGCACAGGACAGTGAGCACACGACACAGGACAGTGAACACACAGGCAGTAAACACACAGGACAGTGAGCACACAGGACAGTGAGCCCACAGAACAGTGAGCACACAGGACAGTGAGCACACAGGACAGTGAGCACAAGACACAGGACACTGAGCATACAGGACAGTGAGCACACAGGACAGTGAGCACACAAAACAGTGAGCACACGGGAGAGTGAGCACACAGGACAGAAAGCACACAGGACACAGGACAGTGAGCACACAGGACAGTGAGCACACAGGACACAGGACACTGAGCACACAGGACAGTGAGCACACAGGACACAGGACAGTGACCATAGGACAGTGAGCACAGGACAGTGAGCACACAGGACACGGGACAGTGAGCACACAGGACAGTGAGCCCACAGGACATGGGACAGTGAGCACACGGGACAGTGAGCAAACACGACACAGTACAGTGAGCACTGGACAGTGAGCACACGACACAGGACAGTGAAGACACAGGACAGGAAGCACACAGGACACGGGACAGTAGGCACACAAGATAATGAGCACACAGGACATGGGACAGTGAGCACACAGGACACAGGACAGTGAGCACAGGACAGTGAATACACTAGACACAGGACAGTGAGCACACAGGACACAGGACACTGAGCACACAGGACAGTGGCACACAGGACACGGGACAGTGAGCACACAGGCAGTGAGAACACAGGACAGTGCGCACAAGACACAGGACAGTGAGCACACAGGACAGTGACCACACAGCACAGTGAGCACACAGGACAGTGAGCACACAGGACAGTGAGAACACATGGCATTGAGCACAAGACACAGGACAGTGAGGACAAAGGACAGTGAGAACACAGGACAGTGAGCACACAGGAGATGAGTACACAGGACAAGGACAGTGAGCACACAGGACAGTGAGCACAGGACAGTGAGCACACAGGACAGTGAGCACCCAGGACTGTGGGCACACAGGACACAGGACAGTGAGCACAGGACAGTGAGCACACAAGACACAGGGGAGTGAGCGCACAGGACACCGGACAGTGAGCACACAGGACAGTGAGAACAGGACAGAGAGCACACAGGACAATGAGCACACAGGACTCGGGACAGTGAGCACACAGGACAGTGAGCCCACAGGACATGGGACAGTGAGCACACAGCACACGGAACAGTGAGCTCATGGGACAGTGAACACATAGGATACAGGACAGTGAGCACAGGACAGTGAGCACAGGACACAGGAAACTGAACACACAGGACAGTGAGCACACAAGACAGTGAGCTCACAGGACAGTGAGCACACAGGACAGTGAGCACACAGGACAGTGAGCACACAGGACAGTGAGCACAGGACAGTGAGCACACAGAACAGTGAGCAACAGGACAATGAGTACAACGGGCAGTGAGCACAAGACAAAGGACAGTGAGCACACAGGACAGTGAGCACACAGGACAGTGAGAACACAGGACAGTGAGCACATAGGACAGTGAGCACAAGACAGAGGACAGTGAGCACACAGGACAGTGACCACAAAGGACAGTGAGCAGAGAGGACAGTGAGCACACAGGACAGTGAGCACACAGGACCGTGAGCACAAGACACAGGACAGTGAGCACACAGGACAGTGAGCACAAGACAGAGGACAGTGAGCACACAGGACAGTGAGCACAAAGGACAGTGAGCACAGAGGACAATGAGCACACAGGACAGTGAGCACATAGGACAGTGAGCACAAGACACAGGACAGTGAGCACACAGGACAGTGAGCACACAGGACACTGAGCACACGGGACAGTGAGCACACGGGACAGTGAGCATACGGACAGTGAGCACACAGGACAGTGAGCTCACAGGACAGTGAGCACACAGGACAGTGAGCACACAGGACAGTGAGCACACAAGACAGTGAGCGCACGGGACAGTGAGCACACAGGACAGTGAGCACACAGGTCAGTGAGCACACAGGACAGTGAGCACACAGGACACAGGACAGTGAGCACACAGGACACAGGACAGTGATCACAGGACAGTGAGCACAGGACAGTAGGCACACAGAACACGGGACAGTGAGCACACAGGACATTGAGCACACAGGACATGGGACAGTGTGCACACGGGACAGTGAGCACACACGACACAGGACAGTGAACACACAGGCAGTAAACACACAGGACAGTCAGCACACAGGACAGTGAGCCCACAGAACAGTGAGCACACAGGACAGTGAGCACACAGGACAGTGAGCACAAGACACAGGACACTGAGCATACAGGACAATGAGCACACAGGACAGTGAGCACACAGGACAGTGAGCACACGGGACAGTGAGCACACAGGACAGAAAGCACACAGGACACAGGACAGTGAGCACACAGGACAGTGAGCACACAGGACACAGGACACTGAGCACACAGGACAGTGAGCACACAGTACACAGGACAGTGACCATAGGACAGTGAGCACAGGACAGTGAGCACACAGGACACGGGACAGTGAGCACACAGGACAGTGAGCCCACAGGACATGGGACAGTGAGCACACGGGACAGTGAGCAAACAAGACACAGTACAGTGAGCACTGGACAGTGAGCACACGACACAGGACAGTGAACACACAGGACAGGAAGCACACAGGACACGGGACAGTAGGCACACAAGATAGTGAGCACACAGGACATGGGACAGGGAGCACACAGGACACAGGACAGTGAGCACAGGACAGTGAATACACTAGACACAGGACAGTGAGCACACAGGACACAGGACACTGAGCACACAGGACAGTGAGCACACAGGACACGGGACAGTGAGCACACAGGACAGTGAGCACACGGGACAGTGCGCACAAGACACAGGACAGTGAGCACACAGGACAGTGACCACACAGCACAGTGAACACACAGGACAGTGAGCACACAGGACAGTGAGAACACATGGCCTTGAGCAAAAGACACAGGACAGTGAGGACAAAGGACAGTGAGAACACAGGACAGTGAGCACACAGGACAGTGAGCACACAGGACAAGGACAGTGAGCACACAGGACAGTGAGCACACAGGGCAGTGAGCACACAAGACAGTGAGTACAACGGGCAGTGAGCACAAGACTCAGGACAGTGAGCACACAGGACAGGGAGCAAACAGGACAGTGAGCACACAGGACAGTGAGCACACAGGACAGTGAGTGCAAGACACAGGACACTGAGCATACAGGACAGTGAGCACACTGTACAGTGAGCACACAGGACAGTGAGCACACGGGACAGTGAGCACACGGGACATTAAGCACACAGAACAGTGAGCACACAGGACAGTGAGCACACAGGACAAGGAGCACACAGGTCAGTGAGCACACAGGACAGTGAGCACACAGGACACAGGACAGTGAGCACACAGGACAGTGAGCACACAGGACACAGGACAGTGATCACAGGACAGTGAGCACACAGGACACAGGACAGTGATCACAGGACAGTGATCACAGGACAGTGGGCACACAGAACACGGGACAGTGAGCACACAGGACATTGAGCACACAGGATATGGGACAGTGCGCACACGGTACAGTGAGCACACGACACAGGACAGTGAAGACACAGGCAGTAAACACAGAGGACAGTGAGCACACAGGACAGTGAGCACACAGGACAGTGAGCACACAGGACACAGGACAGTGAGCACACAGGACAGTGAGCACACAGGACAGTGAGCACAGGACAGTGAGCACACAGGACATTGCGAACACAGGACAGTGAGCACACAGGACAGTGAGCACACAGGACACAGGACAGTGAGCACACAGGACAGTGAGCACACAGGACACAGGACAGTGAGCACAGGACAGTGAGCACACAAGACACGGGACAGGGAGCACACAGGACTTTGAGCACACACGACACAGGACAGTGAGCACACAGGACAGTGAGCACACAGGACAGTGAGGACAGGACAGTGAGCACAGGACAGTGAGCACACAGGACACAGGACAGTGAGCACACATAACAGTGAGCACATAGGACAGTGAGCACAGGAGAGTGGGCACAGGACAGTGAATACACGCGACAGTGAACACAAAGGACAGTGAGGACACAGGACACAGGACAGTGAGCACACATGACACGGTACAGTGAGCACACAGGACAGGAGCACACAGGACAGTGAGCACACAGGACAGTGAGCACACAGGACAGTGAGCACAAGACACAGGACAGTGAGCACACAGGACAGTGAGCACACAGGACACTGAGCACACGGGACAGTGAGCACACGGGACAGTGAGCATTAGGACAGTGAGCACACAGGACAGTGAGCTCACAGGACAGTGAGCACACAGGACAGTGAGCACACAGGACACAGGACAGTGAGCACACAGGACAGTAAGCACACAGGACACAGGACAGTGAGCACAAAGGACAGTGAGGACACAGGACACAGGACAGTGAGCACACATGACACGGTACAGTGAGCACACAGGACAGGAGCACACAGGACAGTGAGCACACAGGACAGTGAGCACACAGGACAGTGAGCACACAGGACAGTGAGCACACAGGACAGTGAGCACACAGGACAGTGAGCACAAGACACAGGACAGTGAGCACACAGGACAGTGAGCACACGGGACAGTGAGCACACGGGACAGTGAGCATAAGGACAGTGAGCACACAGGACAGTGAGCTCACAGGACAGTGAGCACACAGGACAGTGAGCACACAGGACAGTGAGCACACAGGACAGTGAGCACACGGGACAGTGAGCACACGGGACAGTGAGCACACGGGACAGTGAGCATAAGGACAGTGAGCACACAGGACAGTGAGCTCACAGGACAGTGAGCACACAGGACAGTGAGCACACAGGACAGTGAGCACACAGGACAGTGAGCACACGGGACAGTGAGCACACGGGACAGTGAGCACACGGGACAGTGAGCACACGGGACAGTGAGCACATGGGACAGTGAGCACACAGGACAGTGAGCACACAGGTCAGTGAGTACACAGGACAGTGAGCACACAGGACACAGGACAGTGAGCACACAGGACAGTGAGCACACAGGACATGGGACAGTGAGCACACGGGACAGTGAGCAAACAGGACACAGTACAGTGAGCACCTGACAGTGAGCACACGACACAGGACAGTGAACACACAGGACAGGAAGCACACAGGACACGGGACAGTAGGCACACAAGATAGTGAGCACACAGGACATGGGACAATGAGCACACAGGACACAGGACAGTGAGCACAGGACAGTGAATACACTAGACACAGGACAGTGAGCACACAGGACACAGGACAATGAGCACACAGGACAGTAGCACACAGGACATGGGACAGTGAGCACACACGACAGTGAGCACACAGGACATGGGACAGTGAGCACACAGGACACAAGACAGTGAGCACAGGAGAGTGAGCACAGGAGACAGGACAAAGAACACACAGGACAGTGAGCACAAAGGACAGTGAGCACACAGGACAGTGAGCACACAGGAGAGTGAGCACACAGGACACCGGACAGTGAGCACACAGGACAGTGAGCACACAGGACAGTGAGCACACAGGACAGTGAGCACAGAGGACAGTGAGCACACAGGACAGTGAGCACACAGGACAGTGAGCACAAGACACAGGACAGTGAGCACACAGGACAGTGAGCACACAGGACACTGAGCACACGGGACAGTGAGCACACGGGACAGTGAGCATAAGGACAGTGAGCACACAGGACAGTGAGCTCACAGGACAGTGAGCACACAGGACATTGAGCACACAGGACAGTGAGCACACAGGAGAGTGAGCACACAGGTCAGTGAGCACACAGGCCAGTGAGCACACAGGACACAGGACAGTGAGCACACAGGACAGTGAGCACACAGGACACAGGACACTGAGCACACAGGACAGTAAGCACACAGGACACAGTACAGTGATCACAGGACAGTGAGCACAGGACAGTGGGCACACAGAACACGGGAGAGTGAGCACACAGGACATTGAGCACACAGGACATGGGACAGTGCGCACACGGGACAGTGAGCACACAGGACACAGGACAGTGAGCACAGGACAGTGAGCACACGACACAGGACAGTGAACACACAGGCAGTAAACACACAGGACAGTGAGCACACAGGACAGTGAGCCCACAGAACAGTGAGCACACAGGACAGTGAGCACACAGGACAGTGAGCACAAGACACAGGACACTGAGCATACAGGACAGTGAGCACACAGGACAGTGAGCACACAAAACAGTGAGCACACGGGAGAGTGAGCACACAAGACAGAAAGCACACAGGACACAGGACAGTGAGCACACAGGACAGTGAGCACACAGGACACAGGACACTGAGCACACAGGACAGTGAGCACACAGGACACAGGACAGTGACCATAGGACAGTGAGCACAGGACAGTGAGCACACAGGACACGGGACAGTGAGCACACAGGACAGTGAGCCCACAGGACATGGGACAGTGAGCACACGGGACAGTGAGCAAACACGACACAGTACAGTGAGCACTGGACAGTGAGCACACGACACAGGACAGTGAAGACACAGGACAGGAAGCACACAGGACACGGGACAGTAGGCACACAAGATAATGAGCACACAGGACATGGGACAGTGAGCACACAGGACACAGGACAGTGAGCACAGGACAGTGAATACACTAGACACAGGACAGTGAGCACACAGGACACAGGACACTGAGCACACAGGACAGTGGCACACAGGACACGGGACAGTGAGCACACAGGCAGTGAGAACACAGGACAGTGCGCACAAGACACAGGACAGTGAGCACACAGGACAGTGACCACACAGGACAGTGAGCACACAGGACAGTGAGCACACAGGACAGTGAGAACACATGGCATTGAGCACAAGACACAGGACAGTGAGGACAAAGTACAGTGAGAACACAGGACAGTGAGCACACAGGAGATGAGTACACAGGACAAGGACAGTGAGCACACAGGACAGTGAGCACAGGACAGTGAGCACACAGGACAGTGAGCACCCAGGACTGTGGGCACACAGGACACAGGACAGTGAGCACAGGACAGTGAGCACACAAGACACAGGGGAGTGAGCGCACAGGACACCGGACAGTGAGCACACAGGACAGTGAGAACAGGACAGAGAGCACACAGGACAATGAGCACACAGGACTCGGGACAGTGAGCACACAGGACAGTGAGCCCACAGGACATGGGACAGTGAGCACACAGCACACGGAACAGTGAGCTCATGGGACAGTGAACACATAGGATACAGGACAGTGAGCACAGGACAGTGAGCACAGGACACAGGAAACTGAACACACAGGACAGTGAGCACACAAGACAGTGAGCTCACAGGACAGTGAGCACACAGGACAGTGAGCACACAGGACAGTGAGCACACAGGACAGTGAGCACAGGACAGTGAGCACACAGGACAGTGAGCACACAGGACAATGAGTACAACGGGCAGTGAGCACAAGACAAAGGACAGTGAGCACACAGGACAGTGAGCACACAGGACAGTGAGAACACAGGACAGTGAGCACATAGGACAGTGAGCACAAGACAGAGGACAGTGAGCACACAGGACAGTGACCACAAAGGACAGTGAGCAGAGAGGACAGTGAGCACACAGGACAGTGAGCACACAGGACCGTGAGCACAAGACACAGGACAGTGAGCACACAGGACAGTGAGCACAAGACAGAGGACAGTGAGCACACAGGACAGTGAGCACAAAGGACAGTGAGCACAGAGGACAATGAGCACACAGGACAGTGAGCACATAGGACAGTGAGCACAAGACACAGGACAGTGAGCACACAGGACAGTGAGCACACAGGACACTGAGCACACGGGACAGTGAGCACACGGGACAGTGAGCATACGGACAGTGAGCACACAGGACAGTGAGCTCACAGGACAGTGAGCACACAGGACAGTGAGCACACAGGACAGTGAGCACACAAGACAGTGAGCGCACGGGACAGTGAGCACACAGGACAGTGAGCACACAGGTCAGTGAGCACACAGGACAGTGAGCACACAGGACACAGGACAGTGAGCACACAGGACACAGGACAGTGAGCACAGGACAGTAGGCACACAGAACACGGGACAGTGAGCACACAGGACATTGAGCACACAGGACATGGGACAGTGTGCACACGGGACAGTGAGCACACACGACACAGGACAGTGAACACACAGGCAGTAAACACACAGGACAGTCAGCACACAGGACAGTGAGCCCACAGAACAGTGAGCACACAGGACAGTGAGCACACAGGACAGTGAGCACAAGACACAGGACACTGAGCATACAGGACAATGAGCACACAGGACAGTGAGCACACAGGACAGTGAGCACACGGGACAGTGAGCACACAGGACAGAAAGCACACAGGACACAGGACAGTGAGCACACAGGACAGTGAGCACACAGGACACAGGACACTGAGCACACAGGACAGTGAGCACACAGTACACAGGACAGTGACCATAGGACAGTGAGCACAGGACAGTGAGCACACAGGACACGGGACAGTGAGCACACAGGACAGTGAGCCCACAGGACATGGGACAGTGAGCACACGGGACAGTGAGCAAACAAGACACAGTACAGTGAGCACTGGACAGTGAGCACACGACACAGGACAGTGAACACACAGGACAGGAAGCACACAGGACACGGGACAGTAGGCACACAAGATAGTGAGCACACAGGACATGGGACAGGGAGCACACAGGACACAGGACAGTGAGCACAGGACAGTGAATACACTAGACACAGGACAGTGAGCACACAGGACACAGGACACTGAGCACACAGGACAGTGAGCACACAGGACACGGGACAGTGAGCACACAGGACAGTGAGCACACGGGACAGTGCGCACAAGACACAGGACAGTGAGCACACAGGACAGTGACCACACAGCACAGTGAACACACAGGACAGTGAGCACACAGGACAGTGAGAACACATGGCCTTGAGCAAAAGACACAGGACAGTGAGGACAAAGGACAGTGAGAACACAGGACAGTGAGCACACAGGACAGTGAGCACACAGGACAAGGACAGTGAGCACACAGGACAGTGAGCACACAGGGCAGTGAGCACACAAGACAGTGAGTACAACGGGCAGTGAGCACAAGACTCAGGACAGTGAGCACACAGGACAGGGAGCAAACAGGACAGTGAGCACACAGGACAGTGAGCACACAGGACAGTGAGTGCAAGACACAGGACACTGAGCATACAGGACAGTGAGCACACTGTACAGTGAGCACACAGGACAGTGAGCACACGGGACAGTGAGCACACGGGACATTAAGCACACAGAACAGTGAGCACACAGGACAGTGAGCACACAGGACAAGGAGCACACAGGTCAGTGAGCACACAGGACAGTGAGCACACAGGACACAGGACAGTGAGCACACAGGACAGTGAGCACACAGGACACAGGACAGTGATCACAGGACAGTGAGCACACAGGACACAGGACAGTGATCACAGGACAGTGATCACAGGACAGTGGGCACACAGAACACGGGACAGTGAGCACACAGGACATTGAGCACACAGGATATGGGACAGTGCGCACACGGTACAGTGAGCACACGACACAGGACAGTGAAGACACAGGCAGTAAACACAGAGGACAGTGAGCACACAGGACAGTGAGCACACAGGACAGTGAGCACACAGGACACAGGACAGTGAGCACACAGGACAGTGAGCACACAGGACAGTGAGCACAGGACAGTGAGCACACAGGACAGTGCGAACACAGGACAGTGAGCACACAGGACAGTGAGCACACAGGACACAGGACAGTGAGCACACAGGACAGTGAGCACACAGGACACAGGACAGTGAGCACAGGACAGTGAGCACACAAGACACGGGACAGGGAGCACACAGGACTTTGAGCACACACGACACAGGACAGTGAGCACACAGGACAGTGAGCACACAGGACAGTGAGGACAGGACAGTGAGCACAGGACAGTGAGCACACAGGACACAGGACAGTGAGCACACATAACAGTGAGCACATAGGACAGTGAGCACAGGAGAGTGGGCACAGGACAGTGAATACACGCGACAGTGAACACAAAGGACAGTGAGGACACAGGACACAGGACAGTGAGCACACATGACACGGTACAGTGAGCACACAGGACAGGAGCACACAGGACAGTGAGCACACAGGACAGTGAGCACACAGGACAGTGAGCACAAGACACAGGACAGTGAGCACACAGGACAGTGAGCACACAGGACACTGAGCACACGGGACAGTGAGCACACGGGACAGTGAGCATTAGGACAGTGAGCACACAGGACAGTGAGCTCACAGGACAGTGAGCACACAGGACAGTGAGCACACAGGACACAGGACAGTGAGCACACAGGACAGTAAGCACACAGGACACAGGACAGTGAGCACAAAGGACAGTGAGGACACAGGACACAGGACAGTGAGCACACATGACACGGTACAGTGAGCACACAGGACAGGAGCACACAGGACAGTGAGCACACAGGACAGTGAGCACACAGGACATTGAGCACACAGGATATGGGACAGTGCGCACACGGTACAGTGAGCACACGACACAGGACAGTGAAGACACAGGCAGTAAACACAGAGGACAGTGAGCACACAGGACAGTGAGCACACAGGACAGTGAGCACACAGGACACAGGACAGTGAGCACACAGGACAGTGAGCACACAGGACAGTGAGCACAGGACAGTGAGCACACAGGACAGTGCGAACACAGGACAGTGAGCACACAGGACAGTGAGCACACAGGACACAGGACAGTGAGCACACAGGACAGTGAGCACACAGGACACAGGACAGTGAGCACAGGACAGTGAGCACACAAGACACGGGACAGGGAGCACACAGGACTTTGAGCACACACGACACAGGACAGTGAGCACACAGGACAGTGAGCACACAGGACAGTGAGGACAGGACAGTGAGCACAGGACAGTGAGCACACAGGACACAGGACAGTGAGCACACATAACAGTGAGCACATAGGACAGTGAGCACAGGAGAGTGGGCACAGGACAGTGAATACACGCGACAGTGAACACAAAGGACAGTGAGGACACAGGACACAGGACAGTGAGCACACATGACACGGTACAGTGAGCACACAGGACAGGAGCACACAGGACAGTGAGCACACAGGACAGTGAGCACACAGGACAGTGAGCACAAGACACAGGACAGTGAGCACACAGGACAGTGAGCACACAGGACACTGAGCACACGGGACAGTGAGCACACGGGACAGTGAGCATTAGGACAGTGAGCACACAGGACAGTGAGCTCACAGGACAGTGAGCACACAGGACAGTGAGCACACAGGACACAGGACAGTGAGCACACAGGACAGTAAGCACACAGGACACAGGACAGTGAGCACAAAGGACAGTGAGGACACAGGACACAGGACAGTGAGCACACATGACACGGTACAGTGAGCACACAGGACAGGAGCACACAGGACAGTGAGCACACAGGACAGTGAGCACACAGGACAGTGAGCACACAGGACAGTGAGCACACAGGACAGTGAGCACACAGGACAGTGAGCACAAGACACAGGACAGTGAGCACACAGGACAGTGAGCACACGGGACAGTGAGCACACGGGACAGTGAGCATAAGGACAGTGAGCACACAGGACAGTGAGCTCACAGGACAGTGAGCACACAGGACAGTGAGCACACAGGACAGTGAGCACACAGGACAGTGAGCACACGGGACAGTGAGCACACGGGACAGTGAGCACACGGGACAGTGAGCACACGGGACAGTGAGCACATGGGACAGTGAGCACACAGGACAGTGAGCACACAGGTCAGTGAGTACACAGGACAGTGAGCACACAGGACACAGGACAGTGAGCACACAGGACAGTGAGCACACAGGACACAGGACACTGAGCACACAGGACAGAGAGCACACAGGACACAGGACAGTGATCACAGGACAGTGAGCACAGGACAGTGGGCACACAGAACACGGGACAGTGAGCACACGGGACAGTGAGCACACGGGACAGTGAGCACACAGGACAGAAAGCACACAGGACACAGGACAGTGAGCACACAGGACAGTGAGCACACAGGACACAGGACACTGAGCACACAGGACAGTGAGCACACAGGACACAGGACAGTGACCATAGGACAGTGAGCACAGGACAGTGAGCACAAAGGACACGGGACAGTGAGCACACAGGACAGTGAGCCCACAGGACATGGGACAGTGAGCACACGGGACAGTGAGCAAACAAGACACAGTACAGTGAGCACTGGAGAGTGAGCACACGACACAGGACAGTGAACACACAGGACAGGAAGCACACAGGACACGGGACAGTAGGCACACAAGATAGTGAGCACACAGGACATGGGACAGTGAGCAGACAGGACACAGGACAGAGACCACAGGACAGTGAATACACTAGACACAGGACAGTGAGCACACAGGACACAGGACACTGAGCACACAGGACAGTGAGCACACAGGACACGGGACAGTGAGCACACAGGACAGTGAGCACACGGGACAGTGCGCACAAGACACAGGACAGTGAGCACACAGGACAGTGACCACACAGCACAGTGAGCACACAGGACAGTGAGCACACAGGACTGTGAGAACACATGGCATTGAGCAAAAGACACAGGACAGTGAGGACAAAGGACAGTGAGAACACAGGACAGTGAGCACACAGGACAGTGAGCACACAGGACAAGGACAGTGAGCACACAGGACAGTGAGCACACAGGGCAGTGAGCACACAAGACAGTGAGTACAACGGGCAGTGAGCACAAGACACAGGACAGTGAGGACACAGGACAGGGAGCAAACAGGACAGTGAGCACACAAGACAGTGAGCACACAGGACAGTGAGTGCAAGACACAGGACACTGAGCATACAGGACAGTGAGCACACTGTACAGTGAGCACACAGGACAGTGATCACACGGGACAGTGAGCACACGGGACATTAAGCACACAGAACAGTGAGCACACAGGACAGTGAGCACACAGGACAAGGGGCACACAGGTCAGTGAGCACACAGGACAGTGAGCACAGAGGACACAGGACAGTGAGCACACAGGACAGTGAGCACACAGGACACAGGACAGTGATCACAGGACAGTGAGCACACAGGACACAGGACAGTGATCACAGGACAGTGATCACAGGACAGTGGGCACACAGAACACGGGACAGTGAGCACACAGGTCATTGAGCACACAGGATATGGGACAGTGCGCACACGGTACAGTGAGCACACGACACAGGACAGTGAAGACACAGGCAGTACACACAGAGGACAGTGAGCACACAGGACAGTGAGCACACAGGACAGTGAGCACACAGGACACAGGACAGTGAGCACACAGGACAGTGAGCACACAGGACAGTGAGCACAGGACAGTGAGCACACAGGACAGTGCGAACACAGGACAGTGAGCACACAGGACAGTGAGCACACAGGACACAGGACAGTGAGCACACAGGACAGTGAGCACACAGGACACAGGACAGTGAGCACAGGACAGTGAGCACACAGGACACGGGACAGGGAGCACACAGGACTTTGAGCACACACGACACAGGACAGTGAGCACACAGGACAGTGAGCACACAGGACAGTGAGGACAGGACAGTGAGCACACAGGACACAGGACAGTGAGCACACATAACAGTGAGCACATAGGACAGTGAGCACAGGAGAGTGGGCACAGGACAGTGAATACACGCGACAGTGAACACACAGGACGGTGAGCACACAGGACACAGGACAGTGAGCACAAAGGACAGTGAGGACACAGGACACAGGACAGTGAGCACACATGACACGGTACAGTGAGCACACAGGACAGGAGCACACAGGACAGTGAGCACACAGGACAGTGAGCACACAGGACAGTGAGCACAAGACACAGGACAGTGAGCACACAGGACAGTGAGCACACGGGACAGTGAGCATAAGGACAGTGAGCACACAGGACAGTGAGCTCACAGGACAGTGAGCACACAGGACAGTGAGCACACAGGACAGTGAGCACACAGGACAGTGAGCACACGGGACAGTGAGCACATGGGACAGTGAGCACACGGGACAGTGAGCACACGGGACAGTGAGCACATGGGACAGTGAGCACACAGGACAGTGAGCACACAGGTCAGTGAGTACACAGGACAGTGAGCACACAGGACACAGGACAGTGAGCACACAGGACAGTGAGCACACAGGACACAGGACACTGAGCACACAGGACAGTGAGCACACAGGACACAGGACAGTGATCACAGGACAGTGAGCACAGGACAGTGGGCACACAGAACACGGGACAGTGAGCACACAGGACAGTGAGCACACAGGACATGGGACAGTGCGCACACGGGACAGTGAGCACACAGGACACAGGACAGTGAGCACAGGACAGTGAGCGCACAGGACACAGGACAGTGAACACACAGGCAGTAAACACACAGGACAGTGAGCACACAGGACAGTGAGCACACACAACAGTGAGCACACAGGACAGTGAGCACACAAGACAGTGAGCACAAGACACAGGACACTGAGCATACAGGACAGTGAGCACACAGGACAGTGTGCACACAGGACAGTGAGCACACGGGACAGTGGGCCCACAGGACAGAAAGCACACAGGACACAGGACAGTGAGCACACAGGACAGTGAGCACACAGGACACAGGACACTGAGCACACAGGACAGTGAGCACACAGGACATGGGACAGTGAGCACACGGGACAGTGAGCAAACAGGACACAGTACAGTGAGCACCTGACAGTGAGCACACGACACAGGACAGTGAACACACAGGACAGGAAGCACACAGGACACGGGACAGTAGGCACACAAGATAGTGAGCACACAGGACATGGGACAGTGAGCACACAGGACACAGGACAGTGAGCACAGGACAGTGAATACACTAGACACAGGACAGTGAGCACACAGGACACAGGACACTGAGCACACAGGACAGTAGCACACAGGACACGGTACAGTGAGCACACAGGACAGTGAGCACACAGGACATGGGACAGTGAGCACACAGGACACAGGACAGTGAGCACAGGAGAGTGAGCACAGGAGACAGGACAGAGAACACACAGGACAGTGAGCACAAAGGACAGTGAGCACACAGGACAGTGAGCACACAGGAGAGTGAGCACACAGGACACCGGACAGTGAGCACACAGGACATTGAGCACACAGGACAGTGAGCACACAGGACAGTGAGCACACAGGACAGTGAGCACACAAGACAGTGAGCCCTCAGGACAGTGAGAACACAGGACAGTGGGCACACAGGACACAGGACAGTGAGCACACAGGACAGTGAGCACACAGGACAGTGAGCACAGGACAGTGAGCACACAGGACACTGAGAACACAGGACAGTGAGCACACAGGACAGTTAGCACACAGGACACAGGACAGTGAGCACACAGGACAGTGAGCACACAGGACACAGGACAGTGAGCACAGAGAACAGTGAGCACAGAACAGTAAGCACAGGACAGTGAGCACACAGGACAGTGAGCACACAGGACAGTGAGCACACAAGACACAGGATAGTAAGCAAACAGGTCAGTGAGCACACAGGACGCCAGAGAGTGAGAGAAGGACAGTGAGCACACAGGACAGTGAGCACACAGGACAGTAAGCACTCGGGACAGTGAGCACACGAGACAGTTAGCACACAGGACAGTGAGCACACAGGACAGTGAGCACACAGGACAGTGAGCACACCAGACACAGGACATTGACCACACAGGACACAGGACAGTGACCACACAGGACACAGGACAATGACCACAAGGACAGTGAGCATACAGGACACAGGACAGTGAGCACACGAGACAGTGAGCACACAGAACAGTGAGCACACAGGACAGTGAGCACACAGGACACAGAACAGTGAGCACACAGGACAGTGAGCACACAGGACAGTGAGCACAGGACAGTGAGCACACAGGACAGTGAGCACCCAGGACTGTGGGCACACAGGACACAAGACAGTGAGAACACAGGACAGTGAGCACACAAGACACAGAGGAGTGAGCGCATCAGGACACCGGACAGTGAGCACACAGGACAGTGAGAACAGGACAAAGAGCACACAGGACAATGAGCACTCAGGACTCGGGAGAGTGAGCACACAGGACAGTGAGCCCACAGGACATGGGACAGTGAGCACACAGCACACGGAACAGTGAGCTCATGGGACAGTGAACACATAGGATACAGGACAGTGAGCACAGGACAGTGAGCACAGGACACAGGAAACTGAACACACAGGACAGTGAGCACACAAGACAGTGAGCTCACAGGACAGTGAGCACACAGGACAGTGAGCACACAGGACAGTGAGCACACAGGACAGTGAGCACACAGGACACAGGACACTGAGCACACAGGACAGTGGCACACAGGACACGGGACAGTGAGCACACAGGCAGTGAGAACACAGGACAGTGCGCACAAGACACAGGACAGTGAGCACACAGGACAGTGACCACACAGCACAGTGAGCACACAGGACAGTGAGCACACAGGACAGTGAGAACACATGGCATTGAGCACAAGACACAGGACAGTGAGGACAAAGGACAGTGAGAACACAGGACAGTGAGCACACAGGAGATGAGTACACAGGACAAGGACAGTGAGCACACAGGACAGTGAGCACAGGACAGTGAGCACACAGGACAGTGAGCACCCAGGACTGTGGGCACACAGGACACAGGACAGTGAGCACAGGACAGTGAGCACACAAGACACAGGGGAGTGAGCGCACAGGACACCGGACAGTGAGCACACAGGACAGTGAGAACAGGACAGAGAGCACACAGGACAATGAGCACACAGGACTCGGGACAGTGAGCACACAGGACAGTGAGCCCACAGGACATGGGACAGTGAGCACACAGCACACGGAACAGTGAGCTCATGGGACAGTGAACACATAGGATACAGGACAGTGAGCACAGGACAGTGAGCACAGGACACAGGAAACTGAACACACAGGACAGTGAGCACACAAGACAGTGAGCTCACAGGACAGTGAGCACACAGGACAGTGAGCACACAGGACAGTGAGCACACAGGACAGTGAGCACAGGACAGTGAGCACACAGAACAGTGAGCAACAGGACAATGAGTACAACGGGCAGTGAGCACAAGACAAAGGACAGTGAGCACACAGGACAGTGAGCACACAGGACAGTGAGAACACAGGACAGTGAGCACATAGGACAGTGAGCACAAGACAGAGGACAGTGAGCACACAGGACAGTGACCACAAAGGACAGTGAGCAGAGAGGACAGTGAGCACACAGGACAGTGAGCACACAGGACCGTGAGCACAAGACACAGGACAGTGAGCACACAGGACAGTGAGCACAAGACAGAGGACAGTGAGCACACAGGACAGTGAGCACAAAGGACAGTGAGCACAGAGGACAATGAGCACACAGGACAGTGAGCACATAGGACAGTGAGCACAAGACACAGGACAGTGAGCACACAGGACAGTGAGCACACAGGACACTGAGCACACGGGACAGTGAGCACACGGGACAGTGAGCATACGGACAGTGAGCACACAGGACAGTGAGCTCACAGGACAGTGAGCACACAGGACAGTGAGCACACAGGACAGTGAGCACACAAGACAGTGAGCGCACGGGACAGTGAGCACACAGGACAGTGAGCACACAGGTCAGTGAGCACACAGGACAGTGAGCACACAGGACACAGGACAGTGAGCACACAGGACACAGGACAGTGATCACAGGACAGTGAGCACAGGACAGTAGGCACACAGAACACGGGACAGTGAGCACACAGGACATTGAGCACACAGGACATGGGACAGTGTGCACACGGGACAGTGAGCACACACGACACAGGACAGTGAACACACAGGCAGTAAACACACAGGACAGTCAGCACACAGGACAGTGAGCCCACAGAACAGTGAGCACACAGGACAGTGAGCACACAGGACAGTGAGCACAAGACACAGGACACTGAGCATACAGGACAATGAGCACACAGGACAGTGAGCACACAGGACAGTGAGCACACGGGACAGTGAGCACACAGGACAGAAAGCACACAGGACACAGGACAGTGAGCACACAGGACAGTGAGCACACAGGACACAGGACACTGAGCACACAGGACAGTGAGCACACAGTACACAGGACAGTGACCATAGGACAGTGAGCACAGGACAGTGAGCACACAGGACACGGGACAGTGAGCACACAGGACAGTGAGCCCACAGGACATGGGACAGTGAGCACACGGGACAGTGAGCAAACAAGACACAGTACAGTGAGCACTGGACAGTGAGCACACGACACAGGACAGTGAACACACAGGACAGGAAGCACACAGGACACGGGACAGTAGGCACACAAGATAGTGAGCACACAGGACATGGGACAGGGAGCACACAGGACACAGGACAGTGAGCACAGGACAGTGAATACACTAGACACAGGACAGTGAGCACACAGGACACAGGACACTGAGCACACAGGACAGTGAGCACACAGGACACGGGACAGTGAGCACACAGGACAGTGAGCACACGGGACAGTGCGCACAAGACACAGGACAGTGAGCACACAGGACAGTGACCACACAGCACAGTGAACACACAGGACAGTGAGCACACAGGACAGTGAGAACACATGGCCTTGAGCAAAAGACACAGGACAGTGAGGACAAAGGACAGTGAGAACACAGGACAGTGAGCACACAGGACAGTGAGCACACAGGACAAGGACAGTGAGCACACAGGACAGTGAGCACACAGGGCAGTGAGCACACAAGACAGTGAGTACAACGGGCAGTGAGCACAAGACTCAGGACAGTGAGCACACAGGACAGGGAGCAAACAGGACAGTGAGCACACAGGACAGTGAGCACACAGGACAGTGAGTGCAAGACACAGGACACTGAGCATACAGGACAGTGAGCACACTGTACAGTGAGCACACAGGACAGTGAGCACACGGGACAGTGAGCACACGGGACATTAAGCACACAGAACAGTGAGCACACAGGACAGTGAGCACACAGGACAAGGAGCACACAGGTCAGTGAGCACACAGGACAGTGAGCACACAGGACACAGGACACAGGACAGTGAGCACACAGGACAGTGAGCACACAGGACACAGGACAGTGATCACAGGACAGTGAGCACACAGGACACAGGACAGTGATCACAGGACAGTGATCACAGGACAGTGGGCACACAGAACACGGGACAGTGAGCACACAGGACATTGAGCACACAGGATATGGGACAGTGCGCACACGGTACAGTGAGCACACGACACAGGACAGTGAAGACACAGGCAGTAAACACAGAGGACAGTGAGCACACAGGACAGTGAGCACACAGGACAGTGAGCACACAGGACACAGGACAGTGAGCACACAGGACAGTGAGCACACAGGACAGTGAGCACAGGACAGTGAGCACACAGGACATTGCGAACACAGGACAGTGAGCACACAGGACAGTGAGCACACAGGACACAGGACAGTGAGCACACAGGACAGTGAGCACACAGGACACAGGACAGTGAGCACAGGACAGTGAGCACACAAGACACGGGACAGGGAGCACACAGGACTTTGAGCACACACGACACAGGACAGTGAGCACACAGGACAGTGAGCACACAGGACAGTGAGGACAGGACAGTGAGCACAGGACAGTGAGCACACAGGACACAGGACAGTGAGCACACATAACAGTGAGCACATAGGACAGTGAGCACAGGAGAGTGGGCACAGGACAGTGAATACACGCGACAGTGAACACAAAGGACAGTGAGGACACAGGACACAGGACAGTGAGCACACATGACACGGTACAGTGAGCACACAGGACAGGAGCACACAGGACAGTGAGCACACAGGACAGTGAGCACACAGGACAGTGAGCACAAGACACAGGACAGTGAGCACACAGGACAGTGAGCACACAGGACACTGAGCACACGGGACAGTGAGCACACGGGACAGTGAGCATTAGGACAGTGAGCACACAGGACAGTGAGCTCACAGGACAGTGAGCACACAGGACAGTGAGCACACAGGACACAGGACAGTGAGCACACAGGACAGTAAGCACACAGGACACAGGACAGTGAGCACAAAGGACAGTGAGGACACAGGACACAGGACAGTGAGCACACATGACACGGTACAGTGAGCACACAGGACAGGAGCACACAGGACAGTGAGCACACAGGACAGTGAGCACACAGGACAGTGAGCACACAGGACAGTGAGCACACAGGACAGTGAGCACACAGGACAGTGAGCACAAGACACAGGACAGTGAGCACACAGGACAGTGAGCACACGGGACAGTGAGCACACGGGACAGTGAGCATAAGGACAGTGAGCACACAGGACAGTGAGCTCACAGGACAGTGAGCACACAGGACAGTGAGCACACAGGACAGTGAGCACACAGGACAGTGAGCACACGGGACAGTGAGCACACGGGACAGTGAGCACACGGGACAGTGAGCATAAGGACAGTGAGCACACAGGACAGTGAGCTCACAGGACAGTGAGCACACAGGACAGTGAGCACACAGGACAGTGAGCACACAGGACAGTGAGCACACGGGACAGTGAGCACACGGGACAGTGAGCACACGGGACAGTGAGCACACGGGACAGTGAGCACATGGGACAGTGAGCACACAGGACAGTGAGCACACAGGTCAGTGAGTACACAGGACAGTGAGCACACAGGACACAGGACAGTGAGCACACAGGACAGTGAGCACACAGGACATGGGACAGTGAGCACACGGGACAGTGAGCAAACAGGACACAGTACAGTGAGCACCTGACAGTGAGCACACGACACAGGACAGTGAACACACAGGACAGGAAGCACACAGGACACGGGACAGTAGGCACACAAGATAGTGAGCACACAGGACATGGGACAATGAGCACACAGGACACAGGACAGTGAGCACAGGACAGTGAATACACTAGACACAGGACAGTGAGCACACAGGACACAGGACAATGAGCACACAGGACAGTAGCACACAGGACATGGGACAGTGAGCACACACGACAGTGAGCACACAGGACATGGGACAGTGAGCACACAGGACACAAGACAGTGAGCACAGGAGAGTGAGCACAGGAGACAGGACAAAGAACACACAGGACAGTGAGCACAAAGGACAGTGAGCACACAGGACAGTGAGCACACAGGAGAGTGAGCACACAGGACACCGGACAGTGAGCACACAGGACAGTGAGCACACAGGACAGTGAGCACACAGGACAGTGAGCACAGAGGACAGTGAGCACACAGGACAGTGAGCACACAGGACAGTGAGCACAAGACACAGGACAGTGAGCACACAGGACAGTGAGCACACAGGACACTGAGCACACGGGACAGTGAGCACACGGGACAGTGAGCATAAGGACAGTGAGCACACAGGACAGTGAGCTCACAGGACAGTGAGCACACAGGACATTGAGCACACAGGACAGTGAGCACACAGGAGAGTGAGCACACAGGTCAGTGAGCACACAGGCCAGTGAGCACACAGGACACAGGACAGTGAGCACACAGGACAGTGAGCACACAGGACACAGGACACTGAGCACACAGGACAGTAAGCACACAGGACACAGTACAGTGATCACAGGACAGTGAGCACAGGACAGTGGGCACACAGAACACGGGAGAGTGAGCACACAGGACATTGAGCACACAGGACATGGGACAGTGCGCACACGGGACAGTGAGCACACAGGACACAGGACAGTGAGCACAGGACAGTGAGCACACGACACAGGACAGTGAACACACAGGCAGTAAACACACAGGACAGTGAGCACACAGGACAGTGAGCCCACAGAACAGTGAGCACACAGGACAGTGAGCACACAGGACAGTGAGCACAAGACACAGGACACTGAGCATACAGGACAGTGAGCACACAGGACAGTGAGCACACAGGACAGTGAGCACACAGGACAGTGAGCACACAGGACAGTGAGCACACAGGACACAGGACACTGAGCACACAGGACAGTGGCACACAGGACACGGGACAGTGAGCACACAGGCAGTGAGAACACAGGACAGTGCGCACAAGACACAGGACAGTGAGCACACAGGACAGTGACCACACAGCACAGTGAGCACACAGGACAGTGAGCACACAGGACAGTGAGAACACATGGCATTGAGCACAAGACACAGGACAGTGAGGACAAAGGACAGTGAGAACACAGGACAGTGAGCACACAGGAGATGAGTACACAGGACAAGGACAGTGAGCACACAGGACAGTGAGCACAGGACAGTGAGCACACAGGACAGTGAGCACCCAGGACTGTGGGCACACAGGACACAGGACAGTGAGCACAGGACAGTGAGCACACAAGACACAGGGGAGTGAGCGCACAGGACACCGGACAGTGAGCACACAGGACAGTGAGAACAGGACAGAGAGCACACAGGACAATGAGCACACAGGACTCGGGACAGTGAGCACACAGGACAGTGAGCCCACAGGACATGGGACAGTGAGCACACAGCACACGGAACAGTGAGCTCATGGGACAGTGAACACATAGGATACAGGACAGTGAGCACAGGACAGTGAGCACAGGACACAGGAAACTGAACACACAGGACAGTGAGCACACAAGACAGTGAGCTCACAGGACAGTGAGCACACAGGACAGTGAGCACACAGGACAGTGAGCACACAGGACAGTGAGCACAGGACAGTGAGCACACAGAACAGTGAGCAACAGGACAATGAGTACAACGGGCAGTGAGCACAAGACAAAGGACAGTGAGCACACAGGACAGTGAGCACACAGGACAGTGAGAACACAGGACAGTGAGCACATAGGACAGTGAGCACAAGACAGAGGACAGTGAGCACACAGGACAGTGACCACAAAGGACAGTGAGCAGAGAGGACAGTGAGCACACAGGACAGTGAGCACACAGGACCGTGAGCACAAGACACAGGACAGTGAGCACACAGGACAGTGAGCACAAGACAGAGGACAGTGAGCACACAGGACAGTGAGCACAAAGGACAGTGAGCACAGAGGACAATGAGCACACAGGACAGTGAGCACATAGGACAGTGAGCACAAGACACAGGACAGTGAGCACACAGGACAGTGAGCACACAGGACACTGAGCACACGGGACAGTGAGCACACGGGACAGTGAGCATACGGACAGTGAGCACACAGGACAGTGAGCTCACAGGACAGTGAGCACACAGGACAGTGAGCACACAGGACAGTGAGCACACAAGACAGTGAGCGCACGGGACAGTGAGCACACAGGACAGTGAGCACACAGGTCAGTGAGCACACAGGACAGTGAGCACACAGGACACAGGACAGTGAGCACACAGGACACAGGACAGTGATCACAGGACAGTGAGCACAGGACAGTAGGCACACAGAACACGGGACAGTGAGCACACAGGACATTGAGCACACAGGACATGGGACAGTGTGCACACGGGACAGTGAGCACACACGACACAGGACAGTGAACACACAGGCAGTAAACACACAGGACAGTCAGCACACAGGACAGTGAGCCCACAGAACAGTGAGCACACAGGACAGTGAGCACACAGGACAGTGAGCACAAGACACAGGACACTGAGCATACAGGACAATGAGCACACAGGACAGTGAGCACACAGGACAGTGAGCACACGGGACAGTGAGCACACAGGACAGAAAGCACACAGGACACAGGACAGTGAGCACACAGGACAGTGAGCACACAGGACACAGGACACTGAGCACACAGGACAGTGAGCACACAGTACACAGGACAGTGACCATAGGACAGTGAGCACAGGACAGTGAGCACACAGGACACGGGACAGTGAGCACACAGGACAGTGAGCCCACAGGACATGGGACAGTGAGCACACGGGACAGTGAGCAAACAAGACACAGTACAGTGAGCACTGGACAGTGAGCACACGACACAGGACAGTGAACACACAGGACAGGAAGCACACAGGACACGGGACAGTAGGCACACAAGATAGTGAGCACACAGGACATGGGACAGGGAGCACACAGGACACAGGACAGTGAGCACAGGACAGTGAATACACTAGACACAGGACAGTGAGCACACAGGACACAGGACACTGAGCACACAGGACAGTGAGCACACAGGACACGGGACAGTGAGCACACAGGACAGTGAGCACACGGGACAGTGCGCACAAGACACAGGACAGTGAGCACACAGGACAGTGACCACACAGCACAGTGAACACACAGGACAGTGAGCACACAGGACAGTGAGAACACATGGCCTTGAGCAAAAGACACAGGACAGTGAGGACAAAGGACAGTGAGAACACAGGACAGTGAGCACACAGGACAGTGAGCACACAGGACAAGGACAGTGAGCACACAGGACAGTGAGCACACAGGGCAGTGAGCACACAAGACAGTGAGTACAACGGGCAGTGAGCACAAGACTCAGGACAGTGAGCACACAGGACAGGGAGCAAACAGGACAGTGAGCACACAGGACAGTGAGCACACAGGACAGTGAGTGCAAGACACAGGACACTGAGCATACAGGACAGTGAGCACACTGTACAGTGAGCACACAGGACAGTGAGCACACGGGACAGTGAGCACACGGGACATTAAGCACACAGAACAGTGAGCACACAGGACAGTGAGCACACAGGACAAGGAGCACACAGGTCAGTGAGCACACAGGACAGTGAGCACACAGGACACAGGACACAGGACAGTGAGCACACAGGACAGTGAGCACACAGGACACAGGACAGTGATCACAGGACAGTGAGCACACAGGACACAGGACAGTGATCACAGGACAGTGATCACAGGACAGTGGGCACACAGAACACGGGACAGTGAGCACACAGGACATTGAGCACACAGGATATGGGACAGTGCGCACACGGTACAGTGAGCACACGACACAGGACAGTGAAGACACAGGCAGTAAACACAGAGGACAATGAGCACACAGGACAGTGAGCACACAGGACAGTGAGCACACAGGACACAGGACAGTGAGCACACAGGACAGTGAGCACACAGGACAGTGAGCACAGGACAGTGAGCACACAGGACATTGCGAACACAGGACAGTGAGCACACAGGACAGTGAGCACACAGGACACAGGACAGTGAGCACACAGGACAGTGAGCACACAGGACACAGGACAGTGAGCACAGGACAGTGAGCACACAAGACACGGGACAGGGAGCACACAGGACTTTGAGCACACACGACACAGGACAGTGAGCACACAGGACAGTGAGCACACAGGACAGTGAGGACAGGACAGTGAGCACAGGACAGTGAGCACACAGGACACAGGACAGTGAGCACACATAACAGTGAGCACATAGGACAGTGAGCACAGGAGAGTGGGCACAGGACAGTGAATACACGCGACAGTGAACACAAAGGACAGTGAGGACACAGGACACAGGACAGTGAGCACACATGACACGGTACAGTGAGCACACAGGACAGGAGCACACAGGACAGTGAGCACACAGGACAGTGAGCACACAGGACAGTGAGCACAAGACACAGGACAGTGAGCACACAGGACAGTGAGCACACAGGACACTGAGCACACGGGACAGTGAGCACACGGGACAGTGAGCATTAGGACAGTGAGCACACAGGACAGTGAGCTCACAGGACAGTGAGCACACAGGACAGTGAGCACACAGGACACAGGACAGTGAGCACACAGGACAGTAAGCACACAGGACACAGGACAGTGAGCACAAAGGACAGTGAGGACACAGGACACAGGACAGTGAGCACACATGACACGGTACAGTGAGCACACAGGACAGGAGCACACAGGACAGTGAGCACACAGGACAGTGAGCACACAGGACAGTGAGCACACAGGACAGTGAGCACACAGGACAGTGAGCACACAGGACAGTGAGCACAAGACACAGGACAGTGAGCACACAGGACAGTGAGCACACGGGACAGTGAGCACACGGGACAGTGAGCATAAGGACAGTGAGCACACAGGACAGTGAGCTCACAGGACAGTGAGCACACAGGACAGTGAGCACACAGGACAGTGAGCACACAGGACAGTGAGCACACGGGACAGTGAGCACACGGGACAGTGAGCACACGGGACAGTGAGCATAAGGACAGTGAGCACACAGGACAGTGAGCTCACAGGACAGTGAGCACACAGGACAGTGAGCACACAGGACAGTGAGCACACAGGACAGTGAGCACACGGGACAGTGAGCACACGGGACAGTGAGCACACGGGACAGTGAGCACACGGGACAGTGAGCACATGGGACAGTGAGCACACAGGACAGTGAGCACACAGGTCAGTGAGTACACAGGACAGTGAGCACACAGGACACAGGACAGTGAGCACACAGGACAGTGAGCACACAGGACATGGGACAGTGAGCACACGGGACAGTGAGCAAACAGGACACAGTACAGTGAGCACCTGACAGTGAGCACACGACACAGGACAGTGAACACACAGGACAGGAAGCACACAGGACACGGGACAGTAGGCACACAAGATAGTGAGCACACAGGACATGGGACAATGAGCACACAGGACACAGGACAGTGAGCACAGGACAGTGAATACACTAGACACAGGACAGTGAGCACACAGGACACAGGACAATGAGCACACAGGACAGTAGCACACAGGACATGGGACAGTGAGCACACACGACAGTGAACACACAGGACATGGGACAGTGAGCACACAGGACACAAGACAGTGAGCACAGGAGAGTGAGCACAGGAGACAGGACAAAGAACACACAGGACAGTGAGCACAAAGGACAGTGAGCACACAGGACAGTGAGCACACAGGAGAGTGAGCACACAGGACACCGGACAGTGAGCACACAGGACAGTGAGCACACAGGACAGTGAGCACACAGGACAGTGAGCACAGAGGACAGTGAGCACACAGGACAGTGAGCACACAGGACAGTGAGCACAAGACACAGGACAGTGAGCACACAGGACAGTGAGCACACAGGACACTGAGCACACGGGACAGTGAGCACACGGGACAGTGAGCATAAGGACAGTGAGCACACAGGACAGTGAGCTCACAGGACAGTGAGCACACAGGACATTGAGCACACAGGACAGTGAGCACACAGGAGAGTGAGCACACAGGTCAGTGAGCACACAGGCCAGTGAGCACACAGGACACAGGACAGTGAGCACACAGGACAGTGAGCACACAGGACACAGGACACTGAGCACACAGGACAGTAAGCACACAGGACACAGTACAGTGATCACAGGACAGTGAGCACAGGACAGTGGGCACACAGAACACGGGAGAGTGAGCACACAGGACATTGAGCACACAGGACATGGGACAGTGCGCACACGGGACAGTGAGCACACAGGACACAGGACAGTGAGCACAGGACAGTGAGCACACGACACAGGACAGTGAACACACAGGCAGTAAACACACAGGACAGTGAGCACACAGGACAGTGAGCCCACAGAACAGTGAGCACACAGGACAGTGAGCACACAGGACAGTGAGCACAAGACACAGGACACTGAGCATACAGGACAGTGAGCACACAGGACAGTGAGCACACAAAACAGTGAGCACACGGGAGAGTGAGCACACAAGACAGAAAGCACACAGGACACAGGACAGTGAGCACACAGGACACAGGACACTGAGCACACAGGACAGTGAGCACACAGGACACAGGACAGTGACCATAGGACAGTGAGCACAGGACAGTGAGCACACAGGACACGGGACAGTGAGCACACAGGACAGTGAGCCCACAGGACATGGGACAGTGAGCACACGGGACAGTGAGCAAACACGACACAGTACAGTGAGCACTGGACAGTGAGCACACGACACAGGACAGTGAAGACACAGGACAGGAAGCACACAGGACACGGGACAGTAGGCACACAAGATAATGAGCACACAGGACATGGGACAGTGAGCACACAGGACACAGGACAGTGAGCACAGGACAGTGAATACACTAGACACAGGACAGTGAGCACACAGGACACAGGACACTGAGCACACAGGACAGTGGCACACAGGACACGGGACAGTGAGCACACAGGCAGTGAGAACACAGGACAGTGCGCACAAGACACAGGACAGTGAGCACACAGGACAGTGACCACACAGGACAGTGAGCACACAGGACAGTGAGCACACAGGACAGTGAGAACACATGGCATTGAGCACAAGACACAGGACAGTGAGGACAAAGTACAGTGAGAACACAGGACAGTGAGCACACAGGAGATGAGTACACAGGACAAGGACAGTGAGCACACAGGACAGTGAGCACAGGACAGTGAGCACACAGGACAGTGAGCACCCAGGACTGTGGGCACACAGGACACAGGACAGTGAGCACAGGACAGTGAGCACACAAGACACAGGGGAGTGAGCGCACAGGACACCGGACAGTGAGCACACAGGACAGTGAGAACAGGACAGAGAGCACACAGGACAATGAGCACACAGGACTCGGGACAGTGAGCACACAGGACAGTGAGCCCACAGGACATGGGACAGTGAGCACACAGCACACGGAACAGTGAGCTCATGGGACAGTGAACACATAGGATACAGGACAGTGAGCACAGGACAGTGAGCACAGGACACAGGAAACTGAACACACAGGACAGTGAGCACACAAGACAGTGAGCTCACAGGACAGTGAGCACACAGGACAGTGAGCACACAGGACAGTGAGCACACAGGACAGTGAGCACAGGACAGTGAGCACACAGGACAGTGAGCACACAGGACAATGAGTACAACGGGCAGTGAGCACAAGACAAAGGACAGTGAGCACACAGGACAGTGAGCACACAGGACAGTGAGAACACAGGACAGTGAGCACATAGGACAGTGAGCACAAGACAGAGGACAGTGAGCACACAGGACAGTGACCACAAAGGACAGTGAGCAGAGAGGACAGTGAGCACACAGGACAGTGAGCACACAGGACCGTGAGCACAAGACACAGGACAGTGAGCACACAGGACAGTGAGCACAAGACAGAGGACAGTGAGCACACAGGACAGTGAGCACAAAGGACAGTGAGCACAGAGGACAATGAGCACACAGGACAGTGAGCACATAGGACAGTGAGCACAAGACACAGGACAGTGAGCACACAGGACAGTGAGCACACAGGACACTGAGCACACGGGACAGTGAGCACACGGGACAGTGAGCATACGGACAGTGAGCACACAGGACAGTGAGCTCACAGGACAGTGAGCACACAGGACAGTGAGCACACAGGACAGTGAGCACACAAGACAGTGAGCGCACGGGACAGTGAGCACACAGGACAGTGAGCACACAGGTCAGTGAGCACACAGGACAGTGAGCACACAGGACACAGGACAGTGAGCACACAGGACACAGGACAGTGAGCACAGGACAGTGAGCACAGGACAGTAGGCACACAGAACACGGGACAGTGAGCACACAGGACATTGAGCACACAGGACATGGGACAGTGTGCACACGGGACAGTGAGCACACACGACACAGGACAGTGAACACACAGGCAGTAAACACACAGGACAGTCAGCACACAGGACAGTGAGCCCACAGAACAGTGAGCACACAGGACAGTGAGCACACAGGACAGTGAGCACAAGACACAGGACACTGAGCATACAGGACAATGAGCACACAGGACAGTGAGCACACAGGACAGTGAGCACACGGGACAGTGAGCACACAGGACAGAAAGCACACAGGACACAGGACAGTGAGCACACAGGACAGTGAGCACACAGGACACAGGACACTGAGCACACAGGACAGTGAGCACACAGTACACAGGACAGTGACCATAGGACAGTGAGCACAGGACAGTGAGCACACAGGACACGGGACAGTGAGCACACAGGACAGTGAGCCCACAGGACATGGGACAGTGAGCACACGGGACAGTGAGCAAACAAGACACAGTACAGTGAGCACTGGACAGTGAGCACACGACACAGGACAGTGAACACACAGGACAGGAAGCACACAGGACACGGGACAGTAGGCACACAAGATAGTGAGCACACAGGACATGGGACAGGGAGCACACAGGACACAGGACAGTGAGCACAGGACAGTGAATACACTAGACACAGGACAGTGAGCACACAGGACACAGGACACTGAGCACACAGGACAGTGAGCACACAGGACACGGGACAGTGAGCACACAGGACAGTGAGCACACGGGACAGTGCGCACAAGACACAGGACAGTGAGCACACAGGACAGTGACCACACAGCACAGTGAACACACAGGACAGTGAGCACACAGGACAGTGAGAACACATGGCCTTGAGCAAAAGACACAGGACAGTGAGGACAAAGGACAGTGAGAACACAGGACAGTGAGCACACAGGACAGTGAGCACACAGGACAAGGACAGTGAGCACACAGGACAGTGAGCACACAGGGCAGTGAGCACACAAGACAGTGAGTACAACGGGCAGTGAGCACAAGACTCAGGACAGTGAGCACACAGGACAGGGAGCAAACAGGACAGTGAGCACACAGGACAGTGAGCACACAGGACAGTGAGTGCAAGACACAGGACACTGAGCATACAGGACAGTGAGCACACTGTACAGTGAGCACACAGGACAGTGAGCACACGGGACAGTGAGCACACGGGACATTAAGCACACAGAACAGTGAGCACACAGGACAGTGAGCACACAGGACAAGGAGCACACAGGTCAGTGAGCACACAGGACAGTGAGCACACAGGACACAGGACAGTGAGCACACAGGACAGTGAGCACACAGGACACAGGACAGTGATCACAGGACAGTGAGCACACAGGACACAGGACAGTGATCACAGGACAGTGATCACAGGACAGTGGGCACACAGAACACGGGACAGTGAGCACACAGGACATTGAGCACACAGGATATGGGACAGTGCGCACACGGTACAGTGAGTACACGACACAGGACAGTGAAGACACAGGCAGTAAACACAGAGGACAGTGAGCACACAGGACAGTGAGCACACAGGACAGTGAGCACACAGGACACAGGACAGTGAGCACACAGGACAGTGAGCACACAGGACAGTGAGCACAGGACAGTGAGCACACAGGACAGTGCGAACACAGGACAGTGAGCACACAGGACAGTGAGCACACAGGACACAGGACAGTGAGCACACAGGACAGTGAGCACACAGGACACAGGACAGTGAGCACAGGACAGTGAGCACACAAGACACGGGACAGGGAGCACACAGGACTTTGAGCACACACGACACAGGACAGTGAGCACACAGGACAGTGAGCACACAGGACAGTGAGGACAGGACAGTGAGCACAGGACAGTGAGCACACAGGACACAGGACAGTGAGCACACATAACAGTGAGCACATAGGACAGTGAGCACAGGAGAGTGGGCACAGGACAGTGAATACACGCGACAGTGAACACAAAGGACAGTGAGGACACAGGACACAGGACAGTGAGCACACATGACACGGTACAGTGAGCACACAGGACAGGAGCACACAGGACAGTGAGCACACAGGACAGTGAGCACACAGGACAGTGAGCACAAGACACAGGACAGTGAGCACACAGGACAGTGAGCACACAGGACACTGAGCACACGGGACAGTGAGCACACGGGACAGTGAGCATTAGGACAGTGAGCACACAGGACAGTGAGCTCACAGGACAGTGAGCACACAGGACAGTGAGCACACAGGACACAGGACAGTGAGCACACAGGACAGTAAGCACACAGGACACAGGACAGTGAGCACAAAGGACAGTGAGGACACAGGACACAGGACAGTGAGCACACATGACACGGTACAGTGAGCACACAGGACAGGAGCACACAGGACAGTGAGCACACAGGACAGTGAGCACACAGGACAGTGAGCACACAGGACAGTGAGCACACAGGACAGTGAGCACAAGACACAGGACAGTGAGCACACAGGACAGTGAGCACACGGGACAGTGAGCACACGGGACAGTGAGCATAAGGACAGTGAGCACACAGGACAGTGAGCTCACAGGACAGTGAGCACACAGGACAGTGAGCACACAGGACAGTGAGCACACAGGACAGTGAGCACACGGGACAGTGAGCACACGGGACAGTGAGCACACGGGACAGTGAGCACACGGGACAGTGAGCACATGGGACAGTGAGCACACAGGACAGTGAGCACACAGGTCAGTGAGTACACAGGACAGTGAGCACACAGGACACAGGACAGTGAGCACACAGGACAGTGAGCACACAGGACACAGGACACTGAGCACACAGGACAGAGAGCACACAGGACACAGGACAGTGATCACAGGACAGTGAGCACAGGACAGTGGGCACACAGAACACGGGACAGTGAGCACACGGGACAGTGAGCACACGGGACAGTGAGCACACAGGACAGAAAGCACACAGGACACAGGACAGTGAGCACACAGGACAGTGAGCACACAGGACACAGGACACTGAGCACACAGGACAGTGAGCACACAGGACACAGGACAGTGACCATAGGACAGTGAGCACAGGACAGTGAGCACAAAGGACACGGGACAGTGAGCACACAGGACAGTGAGCCCACAGGACATGGGACAGTGAGCACACGGGACAGTGAGCACAGGACAGTGAGCACACAGGACAGTGAGCACCCAGGACTGTGGGCACACAGGACACAGGACAGTGAGCACAGGACAGTGAGCACACAAGACACAGGGGAGTGAGCGCACAGGACACCGGACAGTGAGCACACAGGACAGTGAGAACAGGACAGAGAGCACACAGGACAATGAGCACACAGGACTCGGGACAGTGAGCACACAGGACAGTGAGCCCACAGGACATGGGACAGTGAGCACACAGCACACGGAACAGTGAGCTCATGGGACAGTGAACACATAGGATACAGGACAGTGAGCACAGGACAGTGAGCACAGGACACAGGAAACTGAACACACAGGACAGTGAGCACACAAGACAGTGAGCTCACAGGACAGTGAGCACACAGGACAGTGAGCACACAGGACAGTGAGCACACAGGACAGTGAGCACAGGACAGTGAGCACACAGAACAGTGAGCAACAGGACAATGAGTACAACGGGCAGTGAGCACAAGACAAAGGACAGTGAGCACACAGGACAGTGAGCACACAGGACAGTGAGAACACAGGACAGTGAGCACATAGGACAGTGAGCACAAGACAGAGGACAGTGAGCACACAGGACAGTGACCACAAAGGACAGTGAGCAGAGAGGACAGTGAGCACACAGGACAGTGAGCACACAGGACCGTGAGCACAAGACACAGGACAGTGAGCACACAGGACAGTGAGCACAAGACAGAGGACAGTGAGCACACAGGACAGTGAGCACAAAGGACAGTGAGCACAGAGGACAATGAGCACACAGGACAGTGAGCACATAGGACAGTGAGCACAAGACACAGGACAGTGAGCACACAGGACAGTGAGCACACAGGACACTGAGCACACGGGACAGTGAGCACACGGGACAGTGAGCATACGGACAGTGAGCACACAGGACAGTGAGCTCACAGGACAGTGAGCACACAGGACAGTGAGCACACAGGACAGTGAGCACACAAGACAGTGAGCGCACGGGACAGTGAGCACACAGGACAGTGAGCACACAGGTCAGTGAGCACACAGGACAGTGAGCACACAGGACACAGGACAGTGAGCACACAGGACACAGGACAGTGATCACAGGACAGTGAGCACAGGACAGTAGGCACACAGAACACGGGACAGTGAGCACACAGGACATTGAGCACACAGGACATGGGACAGTGTGCACACGGGACAGTGAGCACACACGACACAGGACAGTGAACACACAGGCAGTAAACACACAGGACAGTCAGCACACAGGACAGTGAGCCCACAGAACAGTGAGCACACAGGACAGTGAGCACACAGGACAGTGAGCACAAGACACAGGACACTGAGCATACAGGACAATGAGCACACAGGACAGTGAGCACACAGGACAGTGAGCACACGGGACAGTGAGCACACAGGACAGAAAGCACACAGGACACAGGACAGTGAGCACACAGGACAGTGAGCACACAGGACACAGGACACTGAGCACACAGGACAGTGAGCACACAGTACACAGGACAGTGACCATAGGACAGTGAGCACAGGACAGTGAGCACACAGGACACGGGACAGTGAGCACACAGGACAGTGAGCCCACAGGACATGGGACAGTGAGCACACGGGACAGTGAGCAAACAAGACACAGTACAGTGAGCACTGGACAGTGAGCACACGACACAGGACAGTGAACACACAGGACAGGAAGCACACAGGACACGGGACAGTAGGCACACAAGATAGTGAGCACACAGGACATGGGACAGGGAGCACACAGGACACAGGACAGTGAGCACAGGACAGTGAATACACTAGACACAGGACAGTGAGCACACAGGACACAGGACACTGAGCACACAGGACAGTGAGCACACAGGACACGGGACAGTGAGCACACAGGACAGTGAGCACACGGGACAGTGCGCACAAGACACAGGACAGTGAGCACACAGGACAGTGACCACACAGCACAGTGAACACACAGGACAGTGAGCACACAGGACAGTGAGAACACATGGCCTTGAGCAAAAGACACAGGACAGTGAGGACAAAGGACAGTGAGAACACAGGACAGTGAGCACACAGGACAGTGAGCACACAGGACAAGGACAGTGAGCACACAGGACAGTGAGCACACAGGGCAGTGAGCACACAAGACAGTGAGTACAACGGGCAGTGAGCACAAGACTCAGGACAGTGAGCACACAGGACAGGGAGCAAACAGGACAGTGAGCACACAGGACAGTGAGCACACAGGACAGTGAGTGCAAGACACAGGACACTGAGCATACAGGACAGTGAGCACACTGTACAGTGAGCACACAGGACAGTGAGCACACGGGACAGTGAGCACACGGGACATTAAGCACACAGAACAGTGAGCACACAGGACAGTGAGCACACAGGACAAGGAGCACACAGGTCAGTGAGCACACAGGACAGTGAGCACACAGGACACAGGACACAGGACAGTGAGCACACAGGACAGTGAGCACACAGGACACAGGACAGTGATCACAGGACAGTGAGCACACAGGACACAGGACAGTGATCACAGGACAGTGATCACAGGACAGTGGGCACACAGAACACGGGACAGTGAGCACACAGGACATTGAGCACACAGGATATGGGACAGTGCGCACACGGTACAGTGAGCACACGACACAGGACAGTGAAGACACAGGCAGTAAACACAGAGGACAGTGAGCACACAGGACAGTGAGCACACAGGACAGTGAGCACACAGGACACAGGACAGTGAGCACACAGGACAGTGAGCACACAGGACAGTGAGCACAGGACAGTGAGCACACAGGACATTGCGAACACAGGACAGTGAGCACACAGGACAGTGAGCACACAGGACACAGGACAGTGAGCACACAGGACAGTGAGCACACAGGACACAGGACAGTGAGCACAGGACAGTGAGCACACAAGACACGGGACAGGGAGCACACAGGACTTTGAGCACACACGACACAGGACAGTGAGCACACAGGACAGTGAGCACACAGGACAGTGAGGACAGGACAGTGAGCACAGGACAGTGAGCACACAGGACACAGGACAGTGAGCACACATAACAGTGAGCACATAGGACAGTGAGCACAGGAGAGTGGGCACAGGACAGTGAATACACGCGACAGTGAACACAAAGGACAGTGAGGACACAGGACACAGGACAGTGAGCACACATGACACGGTACAGTGAGCACACAGGACAGGAGCACACAGGACAGTGAGCACACAGGACAGTGAGCACACAGGACAGTGAGCACAAGACACAGGACAGTGAGCACACAGGACAGTGAGCACACAGGACACTGAGCACACGGGACAGTGAGCACACGGGACAGTGAGCATTAGGACAGTGAGCACACAGGACAGTGAGCTCACAGGACAGTGAGCACACAGGACAGTGAGCACACAGGACACAGGACAGTGAGCACACAGGACAGTAAGCACACAGGACACAGGACAGTGAGCACAAAGGACAGTGAGGACACAGGACACAGGACAGTGAGCACACATGACACGGTACAGTGAGCACACAGGACAGGAGCACACAGGACAGTGAGCACACAGGACAGTGAGCACACAGGACAGTGAGCACACAGGACAGTGAGCACACAGGACAGTGAGCACACAGGACAGTGAGCACAAGACACAGGACAGTGAGCACACAGGACAGTGAGCACACGGGACAGTGAGCACACGGGACAGTGAGCATAAGGACAGTGAGCACACAGGACAGTGAGCTCACAGGACAGTGAGCACACAGGACAGTGAGCACACAGGACAGTGAGCACACAGGACAGTGAGCACACGGGACAGTGAGCACACGGGACAGTGAGCACACGGGACAGTGAGCATAAGGACAGTGAGCACACAGGACAGTGAGCTCACAGGACAGTGAGCACACAGGACAGTGAGCACACAGGACAGTGAGCACACAGGACAGTGAGCACACGGGACAGTGAGCACACGGGACAGTGAGCACACGGGACAGTGAGCACACGGGACAGTGAGCACATGGGACAGTGAGCACACAGGACAGTGAGCACACAGGTCAGTGAGTACACAGGACAGTGAGCACACAGGACACAGGACAGTGAGCACACAGGACAGTGAGCACACAGGACATGGGACAGTGAGCACACGGGACAGTGAGCAAACAGGACACAGTACAGTGAGCACCTGACAGTGAGCACACGACACAGGACAGTGAACACACAGGACAGGAAGCACACAGGACACGGGACAGTAGGCACACAAGATAGTGAGCACACAGGACATGGGACAATGAGCACACAGGACACAGGACAGTGAGCACAGGACAGTGAATACACTAGACACAGGACAGTGAGCACACAGGACACAGGACAATGAGCACACAGGACAGTAGCACACAGGACATGGGACAGTGAGCACACACGACAGTGAGCACACAGGACATGGGACAGTGAGCACACAGGACACAAGACAGTGAGCACAGGAGAGTGAGCACAGGAGACAGGACAAAGAACACACAGGACAGTGAGCACAAAGGACAGTGAGCACACAGGACAGTGAGCACACAGGAGAGTGAGCACACAGGACACCGGACAGTGAGCACACAGGACAGTGAGCACACAGGACAGTGAGCACACAGGACAGTGAGCACAGAGGACAGTGAGCACACAGGACAGTGAGCACACAGGACAGTGAGCACAAGACACAGGACAGTGAGCACACAGGACAGTGAGCACACAGGACACTGAGCACACGGGACAGTGAGCACACGGGACAGTGAGCATAAGGACAGTGAGCACACAGGACAGTGAGCTCACAGGACAGTGAGCACACAGGACATTGAGCACACAGGACAGTGAGCACACAGGAGAGTGAGCACACAGGTCAGTGAGCACACAGGCCAGTGAGCACACAGGACACAGGACAGTGAGCACACAGGACAGTGAGCACACAGGACACAGGACACTGAGCACACAGGACAGTAAGCACACAGGACACAGTACAGTGATCACAGGACAGTGAGCACAGGACAGTGGGCACACAGAACACGGGAGAGTGAGCACACAGGACATTGAGCACACAGGACATGGGACAGTGCGCACACGGGACAGTGAGCACACAGGACACAGGACAGTGAGCACAGGACAGTGAGCACACGACACAGGACAGTGAACACACAGGCAGTAAACACACAGGACAGTGAGCACACAGGACAGTGAGCCCACAGAACAGTGAGCACACAGGACAGTGAGCACACAGGACAGTGAGCACAAGACACAGGACACTGAGCATACAGGACAGTGAGCACACAGGACAGTGAGCACACAAAACAGTGAGCACACGGGAGAGTGAGCACACAAGACAGAAAGCACACAGGACACAGGACAGTGAGCACACAGGACACAGGACACTGAGCACACAGGACAGTGAGCACACAGGACACAGGACAGTGACCATAGGACAGTGAGCACAGGACAGTGAGCACACAGGACATGGGACAGTGAGCACACAGGACAGTGAGCCCACAGGACATGGGACAGTGAGCACACGGGACAGTGAGCAAACACGACACAGTACAGTGAGCACTGGACAGTGAGCACACGACACAGGACAGTGAAGACACAGGACAGGAAGCACACAGGACACGGGACAGTAGGCACACAAGATAATGAGCACACAGGACATGGGACAGTGAGCACACAGGACACAGGACAGTGAGCACAGGACAGTGAATACACTAGACACAGGACAGTGAGCACACAGGACACAGGACACTGAGCACACAGGACAGTGGCACACAGGACACGGGACAGTGAGCACACAGGCAGTGAGAACACAGGACAGTGCGCACAAGACACAGGACAGTGAGCACACAGGACAGTGACCACACAGGACAGTGAGCACACAGGACAGTGAGCACACAGGACAGTGAGAACACATGGCATTGAGCACAAGACACAGGACAGTGAGGACAAAGTACAGTGAGAACACAGGACAGTGAGCACACAGGAGATGAGTACACAGGACAAGGACAGTGAGCACACAGGACAGTGAGCACAGGACAGTGAGCACACAGGACAGTGAGCACCCAGGACTGTGGGCACACAGGACACAGGACAGTGAGCACAGGACAGTGAGCACACAAGACACAGGGGAGTGAGCGCACAGGACACCGGACAGTGAGCACACAGGACAGTGAGAACAGGACAGAGAGCACACAGGACAATGAGCACACAGGACTCGGGACAGTGAGCACACAGGACAGTGAGCCCACAGGACATGGGACAGTGAGCACACAGCACACGGAACAGTGAGCTCATGGGACAGTGAACACATAGGATACAGGACAGTGAGCACAGGACAGTGAGCACAGGACACAGGAAACTGAACACACAGGACAGTGAGCACACAAGACAGTGAGCTCACAGGACAGTGAGCACACAGGACAGTGAGCACACAGGACAGTGAGCACACAGGACAGTGAGCACAGGACAGTGAGCACACAGGACAGTGAGCACACAGGACAATGAGTACAACGGGCAGTGAGCACAAGACAAAGGACAGTGAGCACACAGGACAGTGAGCACACAGGACAGTGAGAACACAGGACAGTGAGCACATAGGACAGTGAGCACAAGACAGAGGACAGTGAGCACACAGGACAGTGACCACAAAGGACAGTGAGCAGAGAGGACAGTGAGCACACAGGACAGTGAGCACACAGGACCGTGAGCACAAGACACAGGACAGTGAGCACACAGGACAGTGAGCACAAGACAGAGGACAGTGAGCACACAGGACAGTGAGCACAAAGGACAGTGAGCACAGAGGACAATGAGCACACAGGACAGTGAGCACATAGGACAGTGAGCACAAGACACAGGACAGTGAGCACACAGGACAGTGAGCACACAGGACACTGAGCACACGGGACAGTGAGCACACGGGACAGTGAGCATACGGACAGTGAGCACACAGGACAGTGAGCTCACAGGACAGTGAGCACACAGGACAGTGAGCACACAGGACAGTGAGCACACAAGACAGTGAGCGCACGGGACAGTGAGCACACAGGACAGTGAGCACACAGGTCAGTGAGCACACAGGACAGTGAGCACACAGGACACAGGACAGTGAGCACACAGGACACAGGACAGTGAGCACAGGACAGTGAGCACAGGACAGTAGGCACACAGAACACGGGACAGTGAGCACACAGGACATTGAGCACACAGGACATGGGACAGTGTGCACACGGGACAGTGAGCACACACGACACAGGACAGTGAACACACAGGCAGTAAACACACAGGACAGTCAGCACACAGGACAGTGAGCCCACAGAACAGTGAGCACACAGGACAGTGAGCACACAGGACAGTGAGCACAAGACACAGGACACTGAGCATACAGGACAATGAGCACACAGGACAGTGAGCACACAGGACAGTGAGCACACGGGACAGTGAGCACACAGGACAGAAAGCACACAGGACACAGGACAGTGAGCACACAGGACAGTGAGCACACAGGACACAGGACACTGAGCACACAGGACAGTGAGCACACAGTACACAGGACAGTGACCATAGGACAGTGAGCACAGGACAGTGAGCACACAGGACACGGGACAGTGAGCACACAGGACAGTGAGCCCACAGGACATGGGACAGTGAGCACACGGGACAGTGAGCAAACAAGACACAGTACAGTGAGCACTGGACAGTGAGCACACGACACAGGACAGTGAACACACAGGACAGGAAGCACACAGGACACGGGACAGTAGGCACACAAGATAGTGAGCACACAGGACATGGGACAGGGAGCACACAGGACACAGGACAGTGAGCACAGGACAGTGAATACACTAGACACAGGACAGTGAGCACACAGGACACAGGACACTGAGCACACAGGACAGTGAGCACACAGGACACGGGACAGTGAGCACACAGGACAGTGAGCACACGGGACAGTGCGCACAAGACACAGGACAGTGAGCACACAGGACAGTGACCACACAGCACAGTGAACACACAGGACAGTGAGCACACAGGACAGTGAGAACACATGGCCTTGAGCAAAAGACACAGGACAGTGAGGACAAAGGACAGTGAGAACACAGGACAGTGAGCACACAGGACAGTGAGCACACAGGACAAGGACAGTGAGCACACAGGACAGTGAGCACACAGGGCAGTGAGCACACAAGACAGTGAGTACAACGGGCAGTGAGCACAAGACTCAGGACAGTGAGCACACAGGACAGGGAGCAAACAGGACAGTGAGCACACAGGACAGTGAGCACACAGGACAGTGAGTGCAAGACACAGGACACTGAGCATACAGGACAGTGAGCACACTGTACAGTGAGCACACAGGACAGTGAGCACACGGGACAGTGAGCACACGGGACATTAAGCACACAGAACAGTGAGCACACAGGACAGTGAGCACACAGGACAAGGAGCACACAGGTCAGTGAGCACACAGGACAGTGAGCACACAGGACACAGGACAGTGAGCACACAGGACAGTGAGCACACAGGACACAGGACAGTGATCACAGGACAGTGAGCACACAGGACACAGGACAGTGATCACAGGACAGTGATCACAGGACAGTGGGCACACAGAACACGGGACAGTGAGCACACAGGACATTGAGCACACAGGATATGGGACAGTGCGCACACGGTACAGTGAGTACACGACACAGGACAGTGAAGACACAGGCAGTAAACACAGAGGACAGTGAGCACACAGGACAGTGAGCACACAGGACAGTGAGCACACAGGACACAGGACAGTGAGCACACAGGACAGTGAGCACACAGGACAGTGAGCACAGGACAGTGAGCACACAGGACAGTGCGAACACAGGACAGTGAGCACACAGGACAGTGAGCACACAGGACACAGGACAGTGAGCACACAGGACAGTGAGCACACAGGACACAGGACAGTGAGCACAGGACAGTGAGCACACAAGACACGGGACAGGGAGCACACAGGACTTTGAGCACACACGACACAGGACAGTGAGCACACAGGACAGTGAGCACACAGGACAGTGAGGACAGGACAGTGAGCACAGGACAGTGAGCACACAGGACACAGGACAGTGAGCACACATAACAGTGAGCACATAGGACAGTGAGCACAGGAGAGTGGGCACAGGACAGTGAATACACGCGACAGTGAACACAAAGGACAGTGAGGACACAGGACACAGGACAGTGAGCACACATGACACGGTACAGTGAGCACACAGGACAGGAGCACACAGGACAGTGAGCACACAGGACAGTGAGCACACAGGACAGTGAGCACAAGACACAGGACAGTGAGCACACAGGACAGTGAGCACACAGGACACTGAGCACACGGGACAGTGAGCACACGGGACAGTGAGCATTAGGACAGTGAGCACACAGGACAGTGAGCTCACAGGACAGTGAGCACACAGGACAGTGAGCACACAGGACACAGGACAGTGAGCACACAGGACAGTAAGCACACAGGACACAGGACAGTGAGCACAAAGGACAGTGAGGACACAGGACACAGGACAGTGAGCACACATGACACGGTACAGTGAGCACACAGGACAGGAGCACACAGGACAGTGAGCACACAGGACAGTGAGCACACAGGACAGTGAGCACACAGGACAGTGAGCACACAGGACAGTGAGCACAAGACACAGGACAGTGAGCACACAGGACAGTGAGCACACGGGACAGTGAGCACACGGGACAGTGAGCATAAGGACAGTGAGCACACAGGACAGTGAGCTCACAGGACAGTGAGCACACAGGACAGTGAGCACACAGGACAGTGAGCACACAGGACAGTGAGCACACGGGACAGTGAGCACACGGGACAGTGAGCACACGGGACAGTGAGCACACGGGACAGTGAGCACATGGGACAGTGAGCACACAGGACAGTGAGCACACAGGTCAGTGAGTACACAGGACAGTGAGCACACAGGACACAGGACAGTGAGCACACAGGACAGTGAGCACACAGGACACAGGACACTGAGCACACAGGACAGAGAGCACACAGGACACAGGACAGTGATCACAGGACAGTGAGCACAGGACAGTGGGCACACAGAACACGGGACAGTGAGCACACGGGACAGTGAGCACACGGGACAGTGAGCACACAGGACAGAAAGCACACAGGACACAGGACAGTGAGCACACAGGACAGTGAGCACACAGGACACAGGACACTGAGCACACAGGACAGTGAGCACACAGGACACAGGACAGTGACCATAGGACAGTGAGCACAGGACAGTGAGCACAAAGGACACGGGACAGTGAGCACACAGGACAGTGAGCCCACAGGACATGGGACAGTGAGCACACGGGACAGTGAGCAAACAAGACACAGTACAGTGAGCACTGGAGAGTGAGCACACGACACAGGACAGTGAACACACAGGACAGGAAGCACACAGGACACGGGACAGTAGGCACACAAGATAGTGAGCACACAGGACATGGGACAGTGAGCAGACAGGACACAGGACAGAGACCACAGGACAGTGAATACACTAGACACAGGACAGTGAGCACACAGGACACATGACACTGAGCACACAGGACAGTGAGCACACAGGACACGGGACAGTGAGCACACAGGACAGTGAGCACACGGGACAGTGCGCACAAGACACAGGACAGTGAGCACACAGGACAGTGACCACACAGCACAGTGAGCACACAGGACAGTGAGCACACAGGACTGTGAGAACACATGGCATTGAGCAAAAGACACAGGACAGTGAGGACAAAGGACAGTGAGAACACAGGACAGTGAGCACACAGGACAGTGAGCACACAGGACAAGGACAGTGAGCACACAGGACAGTGAGCACACAGGGCAGTGAGCACACAAGACAGTGAGTACAACGGGCAGTGAGCACAAGACACAGGACAGTGAGGACACAGGACAGGGAGCAAACAGGACAGTGAGCACACAAGACAGTGAGCACACAGGACAGTGAGTGCAAGACACAGGACACTGAGCATACAGGACAGTGAGCACACTGTACAGTGAGCACACAGGACAGTGATCACACGGGACAGTGAGCACACGGGACATTAAGCACACAGAACAGTGAGCACACAGGACAGTGAGCACACAGGACAAGGAGCACACAGGTCAGTGAGCACACAGGACAGTGAGCACAGAGGACACAGGACAGTGAGCACACAGGACAGTGAGCACACAGGACACAGGACAGTGATCACAGGACAGTGAGCACACAGGACACAGGACAGTGATCACAGGACAGTGATCACAGGACAGTGGGCACACAGAACACGGGACAGTGAGCACACAGGTCATTGAGCACACAGGATATGGGACAGTGCGCACACGGTACAGTGAGCACACGACACAGGACAGTGAAGACACAGGCAGTACACACAGAGGACAGTGAGCACACAGGACAGTGAGCACACAGGACAGTGAGCACACAGGACACAGGACAGTGAGCACACAGGACAGTGAGCACACAGGACAGTGAGCACAGGACAGTGAGCACACAGGACAGTGCGAACACAGGACAGTGAGCACACAGGACAGTGAGCACACAGGACACAGGACAGTGAGCACACAGGACAGTGAGCACACAGGACACAGGACAGTGAGCACAGGACAGTGAGCACACAGGACACGGGACAGGGAGCACACAGGACTTTGAGCACACACGACACAGGACAGTGAGCACACAGGACAGTGAGCACACAGGACAGTGAGGACAGGACAGTGAGCACACAGGACACAGGACAGTGAGCACACATAACAGTGAGCACATAGGACAGTGAGCACAGGAGAGTGGGCACAGGACAGTGAATACACGCGACAGTGAACACACAGGACGGTGAGCACACAGGACACAGGACAGTGAGCACAAAGGACAGTGAGGACACAGGACACAGGACAGTGAGCACACATGACACGGTACAGTGAGCACACAGGACAGGAGCACACAGGACAGTGAGCACACAGGACAGTGAGCACACAGGACAGTGAGCACAAGACACAGGACAGTGAGCACACAGGACAGTGAGCACACGGGACAGTGAGCATAAGGACAGTGAGCACACAGGACAGTGAGCTCACAGGACAGTGAGCACACAGGACAGTGAGCACACAGGACAGTGAGCACACAGGACAGTGAGCACACGGGACAGTGAGCACATGGGACAGTGAGCACACGGGACAGTGAGCACACGGGACAGTGAGCACATGGGACAGTGAGCACACAGGACAGTGAGCACACAGGTCAGTGAGTACACAGGACAGTGAGCACACAGGACACAGGACAGTGAGCACACAGGACAGTGAGCACACAGGACACAGGACACTGAGCACACAGGACAGTGAGCACACAGGACACAGGACAGTGATCACAGGACAGTGAGCACAGGACAGTGGGCACACAGAACACGGGACAGTGAGCACACAGGACAGTGAGCACACAGGACATGGGACAGTGCGCACACGGGACAGTGAGCACACAGGACACAGGACAGTGAGCACAGGACAGTGAGCGCACAGGACACAGGACAGTGAACACACAGGCAGTAAACACACAGGACAGTGAGCACACAGGACAGTGAGCACACACAACAGTGAGCACACAGGACAGTGAGCACACAAGACAGTGAGCACAAGACACAGGACACTGAGCATACAGGACAGTGAGCACACAGGACAGTGTGCACACAGGACAGTGAGCACACGGGACAGTGGGCCCACAGGACAGAAAGCACACAGGACACAGGACAGTGAGCACACAGGACAGTGAGCACACAGGACACAGGACACTGAGCACACAGGACAGTGAGCACACAGGACATGGGACAGTGAGCACACGGGACAGTGAGCAAACAGGACACAGTACAGTGAGCACCTGACAGTGAGCACACGACACAGGACAGTGAACACACAGGACAGGAAGCACACAGGACACGGGACAGTAGGCACACAAGATAGTGAGCACACAGGACATGGGACAGTGAGCACACAGGACACAGGACAGTGAGCACAGGACAGTGAATACACTAGACACAGGACAGTGAGCACACAGGACACAGGACACTGAGCACACAGGACAGTAGCACACAGGACACGGTACAGTGAGCACACAGGACAGTGAGCACACAGGACATGGGACAGTGAGCACACAGGACACAGGACAGTGAGCACAGGAGAGTGAGCACAGGAGACAGGACAGAGAACACACAGGACAGTGAGCACAAAGGACAGTGAGCACACAGGACAGTGAGCACACAGGAGAGTGAGCACACAGGACACCGGACAGTGAGCACACAGGACATTGAGCACACAGGACAGTGAGCACACAGGACAGTGAGCACACAGGACAGTGAGCACACAAGACAGTGAGCCCTCAGGACAGTGAGAACACAGGACAGTGGGCACACAGGACACAGGACAGTGAGCACACAGGACAGTGAGCACACAGGACAGTGAGCACAGGACAGTGAGCACACAGGACACTGAGAACACAGGACAGTGAGCACACAGGACAGTTAGCACACAGGACACAGGACAGTGAGCACACAGGACAGTGAGCACACAGGACACAGGACAGTGAGCACAGAGAACAGTGAGCACAGAACAGTAAGCACAGGACAGTGAGCACACAGGACAGTGAGCACACAGGACAGTGAGCACACAAGACACAGGATAGTAAGCAAACAGGTCAGTGAGCACACAGGACGCCAGAGAGTGAGAGAAGGACAGTGAGCACACAGGACAGTGAGCACACAGGACAGTAAGCACTCGGGACAGTGAGCACACGAGACAGTTAGCACACAGGACAGTGAGCACACAGGACAGTGAGCACACAGGACAGTGAGCACACCAGACACAGGACATTGACCACACAGGACACAGGACAGTGACCACACAGGACACAGGACAATGACCACAAGGACAGTGAGCATACAGGACACAGGACAGTGAGCACACGAGACAGTGAGCACACAGAACAGTGAGCACACAGGACAGTGAGCACACAGGACACAGAACAGTGAGCACACAGGACAGTGAGCACACAGGACAGTGAGCACAGGACAGTGAGCACACAGGACAGTGAGCACCCAGGACTGTGGGCACACAGGACACAAGACAGTGAGAACACAGGACAGTGAGCACACAAGACACAGAGGAGTGAGCGCATCAGGACACCGGACAGTGAGCACACAGGACAGTGAGAACAGGACAAAGAGCACACAGGACAATGAGCACTCAGGACTCGGGAGAGTGAGCACACAGGACAGTGAGCCCACAGGACATGGGACAGTGAGCACACAGCACACGGGACAGTGAGCTCATGGGACAGTGAACAAATAGGATACAGGACAGTGAGCACAGGACAGTGAGCACAGGACACAGGAAACTGAACACACAGGACAGTGAGCACACAAGACAGTGAGCTCACAGGACAGTGAGCACTCAAGACAGTGAGCACACAGGACAGTGAGCACACAGGACAGTGAGCACAGGACAGTGAGCACACAGGACAGTGAGCACACAGGACAATGAGTACAACGGGCAGTGAGCACAAGACAAAGGACAGTGAGCACACAGGACAGTGAGCACACAGGACAGTGAGAACACGGGACAGTGAGAACACAGGACAGTGAGCACATAGGACAGTGAGCACAAGACACAGGACAGTGAAGACACAGGACAGGAAGCACACAGGACACGGGACAGTAGGCACACAAGATAGTGAGCACACAGGACATGGGACAGTGAGCACACAGGACACAGGACAGTGAGCACAGGACAGTGAATACACTAGACACAGGACAGTGAGCACACAGGACACAGGACACTGAGCACACAGGACAGTGAGCACACAGGACACGGGACAGTGAGCACACAGGACAGTGAGCACACAGGACAGTGCGCACAAGACACAGGACAGTGAGCACACAGGACAGTGACCACACAGGACAGTGAGCACACAGGACAGTGAGAACACATGGCATTGAGCACAAGACACAGTACAGTGAGGACAAAGGACAGTGAGAACACAGGACAGTGAGCACACAGGACAGTGAGCACACAGGACAAGGACAGTGAGCACACAGGACAGTGAGCACAGGACAGTGAGCACACAGGACAGTGAGCACCCAGGACTGTGGGCACACAGGACACAGGACAGTGAGCACAGGACAGTGAGCACAAAAGACACAGGGGAGTGAGCGCTCAGGACACCGGACAGTGAGCACACAGGACAGTGAGAACAGGACAGAGAGCACACAGGACAATGAGCACACAGGACTCGGGACAGTGAGCACACAGGACAGTGAGCCCACAGGACATGGGACAGTGAGCACACAGCACACGGGACAGTGAGCTCATGGGACAGTGAACACATAGGATACAGGACAGTGAGCACAGGACAGTGAGCACAGGACACAGGAAACTGAACACACAGGACAGTGAACACACAAGACAGTGAGCTCACAGGACAGTGAGCACACAGGACAGTGAGCACACAGGACAGTGAGCACACAGGACAGTGAGCACAGGACAGTGAGCACACAGGACAGTGAGCACACAGGACAATGAGTACAACGGGCAGTGAGCACAAGACAAAGGACAGTGAGCACACAGGACAGTGAGCACACAGGACAGTGAGAACACAGGACAGTGAGCACACAGGACAAGGACAGTGAGCACACAGGACAGTGAGCACACAGGGCAGTGAGCACACAAGACATTGAGTACAACGGGCAGTGAGCACAAGACACAGGACAGTGAGCACACAGGACAGTGAGCCCACAGGACATGGGACAGTGAGCACACAGCACACTGGACAGTGAGCTCATGGGACAGTGAACACATAGGATACAGGACAGTGAGCACAGGACAGAGAGCACAGGACACAGGAAACTGAACACACAGGACAGTGAGCACACAAGACAGTGAGATCACAGGACAGTGAGCACACAAGACAGTGAGCACACAGGACAGTGAGCACACAGGACAGTGAGCACAGGACAGTGAGCACACAGGACAGTGAGCACACAGGACAATGAGTACAACGGGCAGTGAGCACAAGACAAAGGACAGTGAGCACACAGGACAGTGAGCACACAGGACAGTGAGAACACAGGACAGTGAGCACATAGGACAGTGAGCACAAGACAGAGGACAGTGAGCACACAGGACAGTGACCACAAAGGACAGGGAGCAAAGAGGACATTGAGCACACAGGACAGTGAGCACACAGGACCGTGAGCACAAGACACAAGACAGTGAGCACACAGGACAGTGAGCACAAGACAGAGGACAGTGAGCACACAGGACAGTGAGCACAAAGGACAGTGAGCACAGAGGACAGTGAGCACACAGGACAGTGAGCACACAGGACAGTGAGCACAAGACACAGGACAGTGAGCACACAGGACAGTGAGCACACAGGACACTGAGCACACGGGACAGTGAGCACACGGGACAGTGAGCAAACACGACACAGTACAGTGAGCACTGGACAGTGAGCACACGACACAGGACAGTGAAGACACAGGACAAGAAGCACACAGGACACGGGACAGTAGGCACACAAGATAGTGAGCACACAGGACATGGGACAGTGAGCACACAGGACACAGGGTAGTGAGCACAGGACAGTGAATACACTAGACACAGGACAGTGAGCACACAGGACACAGGACACTGAGCACACAGGACAGTGAGCACACAGGACACGGGACAGTGAGCACACAGGACAGTGAGCACACAGGACAGTGCGCACAAGACACAGGACAGTGAGCACACAGGACAGTGACCACACCGGACAGTGAGCACACAGGACAGTGAGCACACAGGACAGTGAGAACACATGGCATTGAGCACAAGACACAGGACAGTGAGGACAAAGGACAGTGAGAACACAGGACAGTGAGCACACAGGACAGTGAGCACACAGGACAAGGACAGTGAGCACACAGGACAGTGAGCACAGGACAGTGAGCACACAGGACAGTGAGCACACGGGACAGTGAGCATAAGGACAGTGAGCACACAGGACAGTGAGCTCACAGGACAGTGAGCACACAGGACAGTGAGCACACAGGACAGTGAGCACACAAGACAGTGAGCACACAGGACAGTGAGCACACAGGACAGTGAGCACACAGGACAGTGAGCACACAGGACACAGGACAGTGAGCACACAGGACAGTGAGCACACAGGACACAGGACACTGAGCACACAGGACAGTGAGCACACAGGACACAGGACAGTGATCACAGGACAGTGGGCACAGGACAGTGGGCACACAGAACACGGGACAGTGAGCACACAGGACATTGAGCACACAGGACATGGGACAGTGCGCACACGGGACAGTGAGCACACACGACACAGGACAGTGAACACACAGGCAGTAAACACACAGGACAGTCAGCACACAGGACAGTGAGCCCACAGAACAGTGAGCACACAGGACAGTGAGCACACAGGACAGTGAGCACAAGACACAGGACACTGAGCATACAGGACAGTGAGCACACAGGACAGTGAGCACACAGGACAGTGAGCACACGGGACAGTGAGCACACAGGACAGAAAGCACACAGGACACAGGACAGTGAGCACACAGGACAGTTAGCACACAGGACACAGGACACTGAGCACACAGGACAGTGAGCACACAGGACACAGGACAGTGACCATAGGACAGTGAGCACAGGACAGTGAGCACACAGGACACGGGACAGTGAGCACACAGGACAGTGAGCCCACAGGACATGGGACAGTGAGCACACGGGACAGTGAGCAAACAAGACACAGTACAGTGAGCACTGGACTGTGAGCACACGACACAGGACAGTGAACACACAGGACAGGAAGCACACAGGACACAGGACAGTAGGCACACAAGATAGTGAGCACACAGGACATGGGACAGTGAGCACACAGGACACAGGACAGTGAGCACAGGACAGTGAATACACGAGACACAGGACAGTGAGCACACAGGACACAGGACACTGCGCACACAGGACACTGAGCACACAGGACACGGGACAGTGAGCACACAGGACAGTGAGCACACGGGACAGTGCGCACAAGACACAGGACAGTGAGCACACAGGACAGTGACCACACAGCACAGTGAGCACACAGGACAGTGAGCACACAGGACAGTGAGAACACATGGCATTGAGCAAAAGACACAGGACAGTGAGGACAAAGGACAGTGAGAACACAGGACAGTGAGCACACAGGACAGTGAGCACACAGGACAAGGACTGTGAGCACACAGGACAGTGAGCACACAGGGCAGTGAGCACACAAGACAGTGAGTACAACGGGCAGTGAGCACAAGACACAGGACAGTGAGCACACAGGACAGGGAGCAAACAGGACAGTGAGCACACAGGACAGTGAGCACACAGGACAGTGAGTGCAAGACACAGGACACTGAGCATACAGGACAGTGAGCACACTGTACAGTGAGCACACAGGACAGTGAGCACACGGGACAGTGAGCACACGGGACATTGAGCACACAGGACAGTGAGCACACAGGACAGTGAGCACACAGGACAAGGAGCACACAGGTCAGTGAGCACACAGGACAGTGAGCACACAGGACACAGGACAGTGAGCACACAGGACAGTGAGCACACAGGAGACAGGACAGTGATCACAGGACAGTGAGCACACAGGACACAGGACAGTGATCACAGGACAGTGATCACAGGACAGTGGGCACACAGAACACGGGACAGTGAGCACACAGGACATTGAGCACACAGGATATGGGACAGTGCGCACACGGTACAGTAAGCACACGACACAGGACAGTGAAGACACAGGCAGTAAACACAGAGGACAGTGAGCACACAGGACAGTGAGCACACAGGACAGTGAGCACACAGGACACAGGACAGTGAGCACACAGGACAGTGAGCACACAGGACAGTGAGCACAGGACAGTGAGCACACAGGACAGTGCGAACACAGGACAGTGAGCACACAGGACAGTGAGCACACAGGACACAGGACAGTGAGCACACAGGACAGTGAGCACACAGGACACAGGACAGTGAGCACAGGACAGTGAGCACACAGGACACGGGACAGGGAGCACACAGGACTTTGAGCACAAACGACACAGGACAGTGAGCACACAGGACAGTGAGCACACAGGACAGTGAGGACAGGACAGTGAGCACAGGACAGTGAGCACACAGGACACAGGACAGTGAGAACACATAACAGTGAGCACATAGGACAGTGAGCACAGGAGAGTGGGCACAGGACAGTGAATACACGCGACAGTGAACACACAGGACAGTGAGCACACAGGACAGTGAGCACAAGACACAGGACAGTGAGCACACAGGACAGTGAGCACACAGGACACTGAGCACATGGGACAGTGAGCACACGGGACAGTGAGCATAAGGACAGTGAGCACACAGGACAGTGAGCTCACAGGACAGTGAGCACACAGGACAGTGAGCACACAGGACAGTGAGCACACGGGACAGTGAGCACACGGGACAGTGAGCACACGGGACAGTGAGCACACGGGACAGTGAGCACACGGGACAGTGAGCACACGGGACAGTGAGCACAAAGGACAGTGAGCACACAGGTCAGTGAGTACACAGGACAGTGAGCACACAGGACACAGGACAGTGAGCACACAGGACAGTGAGCACACAGGACACAGGACACTGAGCACACAGGACAGTGAGCACACAGGACACAGGACAGTGATCACAGGACAGTGAGCACAGGACAGTGGGCACACAGAACACGGGACAGTGAGCACTCAGGACATTGAGCACACAGGACATGGGACAGTGCGCACACGGGACAGTGAGCACACAGGACACAGGACAGTGAGCACAGGACAGTGAGCACACGACACACGACAGTGTACACACAGGCAGTAAACACACAGGACAGTGAGCACACAGGACAGTGAGCACACACAACAGTGAGCACACAGGACATTTAGCACACAGGACAGTGAGCAGAAGACACAGGACACTGAGCATACAGGACAGTGAGCACACAGGACAGTGAGCACACAGGACAGTGAGCACACGGGACAGTTTGCACACAGGACAGAAAGCACACAGGACACAGGACAGTGAGCACACAGGACAGTGAGCACACAGGACACAGGACACTGAGCACACAGGACAGTGAGCACACAGGACATGGGACAGTGAGCACATGGGACAGTGAGCAAACAGGACACAGTACAGTGAGCACCTGACAGTGAGCACACGACACAGGACAGTGAACACACAGGACAGGAAGCACACAGGACACGGGACAGTAGGCACACAAGATAGTGAGCACACAGGACATGGGACAGTGAGCACACAGGACACAGGACAGTGAGCACAGGACAGTGAATACACTAGACACAGGACAGTGAGAACACAGGACACAGGACACTGAGCACACAGGACAGTAGCACACAGGACACGGGACAGTGAGCACACAGGACATGGCACAGTGAGCACACAGGACACAGGACAGTGAGCACAGGAGAGTGAGCACAGGAGACAGGACAGAGAACACACAGGACAGTGAGCACAAAGGACAGTGAGCACACAGGACAGTGAGCACACAGGAGAGTGAGCACACAGGACACCGGACAGTGAGCACACAGGACAGTGAGCACACAGGACAGTGAGCACACAGGACAGTGAGTGCAAGACACAGGACACGGAGCATACAGGACAGTGAGCACACTGTACAGTGAGCACACAGGACAGTGAGCACACGGACAGTGAGCACACGGGACATTAAGCACACAGAACAGTGAGCACACAGGACATTGAGCACACAGGACAGTGAGCACACAGGTCAGTGAGCACACAGGACAGTGAGCACACAGGACACAGGACAGTGAGCACACAGGACAGTGAGCACACAGGACACAGGACAGTGATCACAGGACAGTGAGCACACAGGACACAGGACAGTGATCACAGGACAGTGAGCACAGGACAGTGGGCACACAGAACACGGGACAGTGAGCACACAGGACATTGAGCACACAGGATATGGGACAGTGCGCACACGGTACAGTGAGCACACGACACAGGACAGTGAAGACACAGGCAGTAAACACAGAGGACAGTGAGCACACAGGACAGTGAGCACACAGGACAGTGAGCACACACGACACGGGACAGTGAGCACACAGGACAGTGAGCACACAAGACAGTGAGCACACGGAACAGTGAGCTCATGGGACAGTGAACACATAGGATACAGGACAGTGAGCACAGGACAGTGAGCACAGGACACAGGAAACTGAACACACAGGACAGTGAGCACACAAGACAGTGAGCTCACAGGACAGTGAGCACACAGGACAGTGAGCAACAGGACAGTGAGCACACAGGGCAGTGAGCACAGGACAGTGAGCACACAGGACAGTGAGCACACAGGACAATGAGTACAACGGGCAGTGAGCACAAGACAAAGGACAGTGAGCACACAGGACAGTGAGTACACAGGACAGTGAGAACACAGGACAGTGAGCACATAGGACACTGAGCACAAGACAGAGGACAGTGAGCACACAGGACAGTGACCACAAAGGACAGTGAGCACAGAGGACAGTGAGCACACAGGACAGTGAGCACACCGGACCGTGAGCACAAGACACAGGACAGTGACCACACAGGACAGTGAGCACAAGACAGAGGACAGTGAGCACACAGGACAGTGAGCACAAAGGACAGTGAGGACAGAGGACAATGAGCACACACGACAGTGAGCACATAGGACAGTGAGCACAAGACACAGGAGAGTGAGCACACAGGACAGTGAGCACACAGGACACTGAGCACACGGGACAGTGAGCACACGGGACAGTGAGCATAAGGACAGTGAGCACACAGGACAGTGAGCTCACAGGACAGTGAGCACACAGGACAGTGAGCACACAGGACAGTGAGCACACAAGACAGTGAGCACATGGGACAGTGAGCACACAGGACAGTGAGCACACAGGTCAGTGAGCACACAGGACAGTGAGCACACAGGACACAGGACAGTGAGCACACAGGACAGTGAGCACACAGGACACAGGACACTGAGCACACAGGACAGTGAGCACACAGGACACAGGACAGTGATCACAGGACAGTGAGCACAGGACAGTGGGCACACAGAACACGGGACAGTGAGCACACAGGACATTGAGCACACAGGACATGGGACAGTGCGCACACGGGACAGTGAGCACACACGACACAGGACAGTGAACACACAGGCAGTAAACACACAGGACAGTGAGCACACAGGACAGTGAGCCCACAGAACAGTGAGCACACAGGACAGTGAGCACACAGGACAGTGAGCACAAGACACAGGACACTGAGCATACAGGACAGTGAGCACACAGGACAGTGAGCACACAGGACAGTGAGCACACAGGACAGTGAGCACACGGGACAGTGAGCACACAGGACAGAAAGCACACAGGACACAGGACAGTGAGCACACAGGACAGTGAGCACACAGGACACAGGACACTGAGCACACAGGACAGTGAGCACACAGTACACAGGACAGTGACCATAGGACAGTGAGCACAGGACAGTGAGCACACAGGACACGGGACAGTGAGCACACAGGACAGTGAGCCCACAGGACATGGGACAGTGAGCACACGGGACAGTGAGCAAACAAGACACAGTACAGTGAGCACTGGACAGTGAGCACACGACACAGGACAGTGAACACACAGGACAGGAAGCACACAGGACACGGGACAGTAGGCACACAAGATAGTGAGCACACAGGACATGGGACAGTGAGCACACAGGACACAGGACAGTGAGCACAGGACAGTGAATACACTAGACACAGGACAGTGAGCACACAGGACACAGGACACTGAGCACACAGGACAGTGAGCACACAGGACACGGGACAGTGAGCACACAGGACAGTGAGCACACGGGACAGTGCGCACAAGACACAGGACAGTGAGCACACAGGACAGTGACCACACAGCACAGTGAGCACACAGGACAGTGAGCACACAGGACAGTGAGAACACATGGCATTGAGCAAAAGACACAGGACAGTGAGGACAAAGGACAGTGAGAACACAGGACAGTGAGCACACAGGACAGTGAGCACACAGGACAAGGACAGTGAGCACACAGGACAGTGAGCACACAGGGCAGTGAGCACACAAGACAGTGAGTACAACGGGCAGTGAGCACAAGACACAGGACAGTGAGCACACAGGACAGGGAGCAAACGGGACAGTGAGCACACAGGACAGTGAGCACACAGGACAGTGAGTGCAAGACACAGGACACTGAGCATACAGGACAGTGAGCACACTGTACAGTGAGCACACAGGACAGTGAGCACACGGGACAGTGAGCACACGGGACATTAAGCACACAGAACAGTGAGCACACAGGACAGTGAGCACACAGGACAGTGAGCACACAGGTCAGTGAGCACACAGGACAGTGAGCACACAGGACACAGGACAGTGAGCACACAGGACAGTGAGCACACAGGACACAGGACAGTGATCAGAGAACAGTGAGCACACAGGACACAGGACAGTAATCACAGGACAGTGAGCACAGGACAGTGGGCACACAGAACACGGGACAGTGAGCACACAGGACATTGAACACACAGGATATGGGACAGTGCGCACACGGTACAGTGAGCACACGACACAGGACAGTGAAGACACAGGCAGTAAACACAGAGGACAGTGAGCACACAGGACAGTGAGCACACAGGACAGTGAGCACACTGGACACAGGACAGTGAGCACACTGGACAGTGAGCACAAAAGACAGTGAGCACAGGACAGTGAGCACACAGGACATTGCGAACACCGGATATGGGACAGTGCGCACACGGTACAGTGAGCACACGACACAGGACAGTGAAGACACAGGCAGTAAACACAGAGGACAGTGAGCACACAGGACAGTGAGCACACAGGACAGTGAGCACACTGGACACAGGACAGTGAGCACACGGGACAGTGCGCACAAGACACAGGACAGTGAGCACAAAGGACAGTGACCACACAGCACAGTGAGCACACAGGACAGTGAGCACACAGGACAGTGAGAACACGGGACAGTGAGCACACGGGACAGTGAGCATAAGGACAGTGAGCACACAGGACACTGAGCACACGGGACAGTGAGCACACGGGACAGTGAGCATAAGGACAGTGAGCACACAGGACAGTGAGCTCACAGGACAGTGAGCACACAGGACAGTGAGCACACAGGACAGTGAGCACACAAGACAGTGAGCACATGGGACAGTGAGCACACAGGTCAGTGAGCACACAGGACAGTGAGCACACAGGACACAGGACAGTGAGCACACAGGACAGTGAGCACACAGGACACAGGACACTGAGCACACAGGACAGTGAGCACACAGGACACAGGACAGTGATCACAGGACAGTGGGCACAGGACAGTGGGCACACAGAACACGGGACAGTGAGCACACAGGACATTGAGCACACAGGACATGGGACAGTGCGCACACGGGACAGTGAGCACACACGACACAGGACAGTGAACACACAGGCAGTAAACACACAGGACAGTGAGCACACAGGACAGTGAGCCCACAGAACAATGAGCACACAGGACAGTGAGCACACAGGATAGTGAGCACAAGACACAGGACACTGAGCATACAGGACAGTGAGCACACAGGACAGTGAGCACACAGGACAGTGAGCACACAGGACAGTGAGCACACGGGACAGTGAGCACACAGGACAGAAAGCACACAGGACACAGGACAGTGAGCACACAGGACAGTGAGCACACAGGACACAGGACACTGAGCACACAGGACAGTGAGCACACAGTACACAGGACAGTGACCATAGGACAGTGAGCACAGGACAGTGAGCACACAGGACACGGGACAGTGAGCACACAGGACAGTGAGCCCACAGGACATGGGACAGTGAGCACACGGGACAGTGAGCAAACAAGACACAGTACAGTGAGCACTGGACAGTGAGCACACGACACAGGACAGTGAACACACAGGACAGGAAGCACACACGACACGGGACAGTAGGCACACAAGATAGTGAGCACACAGGACATGGGACAGTGAGCACACAGGACACAGGACAGTGAGCACAGGACAGTGAATACACTAGACACAGGACAGTGAGCACACAGGACACAGGACACTGAGCACACAGGACAGTGAGCACACAGGATACGGGACAGTGAGCACACAGGACAGTGAGCACACGGGACAGTGCGCACAAGACACAGGACAGTGAGCACACAGGACAGTGACCACACAGCACAGTGAGCACACAGGACAGTGAGCACACAGGACAGTGAGAACACATGGCATTGAGCAAAAGACACAGGACAGTGAGGACAAAGGACAGTGAGAACACAGGACAGTGAGCACACAGGACAGTGAGCACACAGGACAAGGACAGTGAGCACACAGGACAGTGAGCACACAGGGCAGTGAGCACACAAGACAGTGAGTACAACGGGCAGTGAGCACAAGACACAGGACAGTGAGCACACAGGACAGGGAGCAAACGGGACAGTGAGCACACAGGACAGTGAGCACACAGGACAGTGAGTGCAAGACACAAGACACTGAGCATACAGGACAGTGAGCACACTGTACAGTGAGCACACAGGACAGTGAGCACACGGGACAGTGAGCACACGGGACATTAAGCACACAGAACAGTGAGCACACAGGACAGTGAGCACACAGGACAGTGAGCACACAGGTCAGTGAGCACACAGGACAGTGAGCACACAGGACACAGGACAGTGAGCACACAGGACAGTGAGCACACAGGACACAGGACAGTGATCAGAGAACAGTGAGCACACAGGACACAGGACAGTAATCACAGGACAGTGAGCACAGGACAGTGGGCACACAGAACACGGGACAGTGAGCACACAGGACATTGAACACACAGGATATGGGACAGTGCGCACACGGTACAGTGAGCACACGACACAGGACAGTGAAGACACAGGCAGTAAACACAGAGGACAGTGAGCACACAGGACAGTGAGCACACAGGACAGTGAGCACACTGGACACAGGACAGTGAGCACACTGGACAGTGAGCACAAAGGACAGTGAGCACAGGACAGTGAGCACACAGGACATTGCGAACACAGGATATGGGACAGTGCGCACACGGTACAGTGAGCACACGACACAGGACAGTGAAGACACAGGCAGTAAACAGAGAGGACAGTGAGCACACAGGACAGTGAGCACACAGGACAGTGAGCACACTGGACACAGGACAGTGAGCACACGGGACAGTGCGCACAAGACACAGGACAGTGAGCACACAGGACAGTGACCACACAGCACAGTGAGCACACAGGACAGTGAGCACACAGGACAGTGAGAACACATGGCATTGAGCAAAAGACACAGGACAGTGAGGACAAAGGACAGTGAGAACACAGGACAGTGAGCACACAGGACAGTGAGCACACAGGACAAGGACAGTGAGCACACAGGACAGTGAGCACACAGGGCAGTGAGCACACAAGACAGTGAGTACAACGGGCAGTGAGCACAAGACACAGGACAGTGAGCACACAGGACAGGGAGCAAACGGGACAGTGAGCACACAGGACAGTGAGCACACAGGACAGTGAGTGCAAGACACAGGACACTGAGCATACAGGACAGTGAGCACACTGTACAGTGAGCACACAGGACAGTGAGCACACGGGACAGTGAGCACACGGGACATTAAGCACACAGAACAGTGAGCACACAGGACAGTGAGCACACAGGACACAGGACAGTGATCAGAGAACAGTGAGCACACAGGACACAGGACAGTGATCACAGGACAGTGAGCACAGGACAGTGGGCACACAGAACACGGGACAGTGAGCACACAGGACATTGAGCACACAGGATATGGGACAGTGCGCACACGGTACAGTGAGCACACGACACAGGACAGTGAAGACACAGGCATTAAACACAGAGGACAGTGAGCACACAGGACAGTGAGCACACAGGACAGTGAGCACACAGGACACAGGACAGTGAGCACACTGGACAGTGAGCACAAAGGACAGTGAGCACAGGACAGTGAGCACACAGGACATTGCGAACACAGGACAGTGAGCACACAGGACAGTGAGCACACAGGACACAGGACAGTGAGCACACAGGACAGTGAGCACACAGGACACAGGACAGTGAGCACAGGACAGTGAGCACACAGGACACGGGACAGGGAGCACACAGGACTTTGAGCACACACGACACAGGACAGTGAGCACACAGGACAGTGAGCACACAGGACAGTGAGGACAGGACAGTGAGCAAAGGACAGTGAGCACACAGGACACAGGACAGTGAGCACACATAACAGTGAGCACATAGGACAGTGAGCACAGGAGAGTGGGCACAGGACAGTGAATACACGCGACAGTGAACACACAGGACGGTGAGCACACAGGACACAGGAGAGTGAGCACAAAGGACAGTGAGGACACAGGACACAGGACAGTGAGCACACATAACACGGTACAGTGAGCACACAGGACAGGAGCACACAGGACAGTGAGCACACAGGACAGTGAGCACACAGGACAGTGAGCACAAGACACAGGACAGTGAGCACACAGGACAGTGAGCACACATGACAGTGAGCACACGGGACAGTGAGCACACGGGACAGTGAGCATAAGGACAGTGAGCAGACAGGACAGTGAGCTCACAGGACAGTGAGCACACAGGACAGTGAGCACACAGAACAGTGAGCACACAGGACAGTGAGCACACGGGACAGTGAGCACACGGGACAGTGAGCACAAGGGACAGTGAGCACACGGGACAGTGAGCACACGGGACAGTGAGCACACAGGACAGTGAGCACACAGGTCAGTGAGTACACAGGACAGTGAGCACACAAGACACAGGACAGTGAGCACACAGGACAGTGAGCACACAGGACACAGGACACTGAGCACACAGGACAGTGAGCACACAGGACACAGGACAGTGATCACAGGACAGTGAGCACAGGACAGTGGGCACACAGAAAACGGGACAGTGAGCACACAGGACATTGAGCACACAGGACATGGGACAGTGCGCACACGGGACAGTGAACACACAGGACACAGGACAGTGAGCACAGCACAGTGAGCACACGACACAGGACAGTGAACACACAGGCAGTAAACACACAGGACAGTGAGCACACAGGACAGTGAGCACACACAACAGTGAGCACACAGGACAGTGAGCACACAGGACAGTGAGCACAAGACACAGGACACTGAGCATACAGGACAGTGAGCACACAGGACAGTGAGCACACAGGACAGTGAGCACACGGGACAGTGAGCACACAGGACAGAAAGCACACAGGACACAGGACAGTGAGCACACAGGACAGTGAGCACACAGGACACAGGACACTGAGCACACAGGACAGTGAGCACACAGGACATGGGACAGTGAGCACACGGGACAGTGAGCAAACAGGACACAGTACAGTGAGCACCTGACAGTGAGCACACGACACAGGACAGTGAACACACAGGACAGGAAGCACACAGGACACGGGACAGTAGGCACACAAGATAGTGAGCACACAGGACATGGGACAGTGAGCACACAGGACACAGGACAGTGAGCACAGGACAGTGAATACACTAGACACAGGACAGTGAGAACACAGGACACAGGACACTGAGCACACAGGACAGTAGCACACAGGACACGGGACAGTGAGCACACAGGACAGTGAGCACACAGGACATGGGACAGTGAGCACACAGGACACAGGACAGTGAGCACAGGAGAGTGAGCACAGGAGACAGGACAGAGAACACACAACACAGTGAGCACAAAGGACAGTGAGCACAGAGGACAGTGAGCACACAGGACAGTGAGCACACAGGACACGGGACAGTGAGCACACAGGACAGAGAGCACACAGGACAGTGCGCACAAGACACAGGACAGTGAGCACACAGGACAGTGACCACACAGGACAGTGAGCACACAGGACAGTGAGAACACATGGCATTGAGCACAAGACACAGGACAGTGAGGACAAAGGACAGTGAGAACACAGGACAGTGAGCACACAGGACAGTGAGCACACAGGACAAGGACAGTGAGCACACAGGACAGTGAGCACAGGACAGTGAGCACACAGGACAGTGAGCACCCAGGACTGTGGGCACACAGGACACAGGACAGTGAGCACAGGACAGTGAGCACACAAGACACAGGGGAGTGAGCGCTCAGGACACCGGACAGTGAGCACACAGGACAGTGAGAACAGGACAGAGAGCACACAGGACAATGAGCACACAGGACTCGGGACAGTGAGCACACAGGACAGTGAGCCCACAGGACATGGGACAGTGAGCACACAGCACACGGGACAGTGAGCTCATGGGACAGTGAACACATAGGATACAGGACAATGAGCACAGGACAGTGAGCACAGGACACAGGAAACTGAACACACAGGACAGTGAGCACACAAGACAGTGAGCTCACAGGACAGTGAGCACACAGGACAGTGAGCACACAGGACAGTGAGCACACAGGACAGTGAGCACAGGACAGTGAGCACACAGGACAGTGAGCACACAGGACAATGAGTACAACGGGCAGTGAGCACAAGACAAAGGACAGTGAGCACACAGGACAGTGAGCACACAGGACAGTGAGAACACAGGACAGTGAGCACACAGGACAAGGACAGTGAGCACACAGGACAGTGAGCACACAGGGCAGTGAGCACACAAGACATTGAGTACAACGGGCAGTGAGCACAAGACACAGGACAGTGAGCACACAGGACAGTGAGCCCACAGGACATGGGACAGTGAGCACACAGCACACTGGACAGTGAGCTCATGGGACAGTGAACACATAGGATACAGGACAGTGAGCACAGGACAGAGAGCACAGGACACAGGAAACTGAACACTCAGGACAGTGAGCACACAAGACAGTGAGATCACAGGACAGTGAGCACACAGGACAGTGAGCACACAGGACAGTGAGCACACAGGACAGTGAGCACAGGACAGTGAGCACACAGGACAGTGAGCACACAGGACAATAAGTACAACGGGCAGTGAGCACAAGACAAAGGACAGTGAGCACACAGGACAGTGAGCACACAGGACAGTGAGAACACAGGACAGTGAGCACATAGGACAGTGAGCACAAGACAGAGGACAGTGAGCACACAGGACAGTGACCACAAAGGACAGGGAGCACAGAGGACAGTGAGCACACAGGACAGTGAGCACACAGGACCGTGAGCACAAGACACAAGACAGTGAGCACACAGGACAGTGAGCACAAGACAGAGGACAGTGAGCACACAGGACAGTGAGCACAAAGGACAGAGAGCACAGAGGACAGTGAGCACACAGGACAGTGAGCACACAGGACAGTTAGCACAAGACACAGGACAGTGAGCACAAAGGACAGTGAGCACACAGGACACTGAGCACACGGGACAGTGAGCACACGGGACATTGAGCAAACACGACACAGTACAGTGAGCACTGGACAGTGAGCACACGACACAGGACAGTGAAGACACAGGACAAGAAGCACACAGGACACGGGACAGTAGGCACACAAGATAGTGAGCACACAGGACATGGGACAGTGAGCACACAGGACACAGGGTAGTGAGCACAGGACAGTGAATACACTAGACACAGGACAGTGAACACACAGGACACAGGACACTGAGCACACAGGACAGTGAGCACACAGGACACGGGACAGTGAGCACACAGGACAGTGAGCACACAGGACAGTGCGCACAAGACACAAGACAGTGAGCATAGAGGACAGTGACCACACAGGACAGTGAGCACACAGGACAGTGAGCACACAGGACAGTGAGAACACATGGCATTGAGCACAAGACACAGGACAGTGAGGACAAAGGACAGTGAGAACACAGGACAGTGAGCACACAGGACAGTGAGCACACAGGACAAGGACAGTGAGCACACAGGACAGTGAGCACAGGACAGTGAGCACACAGGACAGTGAGCACACGGGACAGTGAGCATAAGGACAGTGAGCACACAGGACAGTGAGCTCACAGGACAGTGAGCACACAGGACAGTGAGCACACAGGACAGTGAGCACACAAGACAGTGAGCACACGGGACAGTGAGCACACAGGACAGTGAGCACACAGGACAGTGAGCACACAGGACACAGGACAGTGAGCACACAGGACAGTGAGCACACAGGACACAGGACACTGAGCACACAGGACAGTGAGCACACAGGACACAGGACAGTGATCACAGGACAGTGGGCACAGGACAGTGGGCACACAGAACACGGGACAGTGAGCACACAGGACATTGAGCACACAGGACATGGGACAGTGCGCACACGGGACAGTGAGCACACACGACACAGGACAGTGAACACACAGGCAGTAAACACACAGGACAGTCAGCACACAGGACAGTGAGCCCACAGAACAGTGAGCACACAGGACAGTGAGCACACAGGACAGTGAGCACAAGACACAGGACACTGAGCATACAGGACAGTGAGCACACAGGACAGTGAGCACACAGGACAGTGAGCACACGGGACAGTGAGCACACAGGACAGAAAGCACACAGGACACAGGACAGTGAGCACACAGTACAGTGAGCACACAGGACACAGGACACTGAGCAAACAGGACAGTGAGCACACAGGATACAGGACAGTGACCATAGGACAGTGAGCACAGGACAGTGAGCACACAGGACACGGGACAGTGAGCACACAGGACAGTGAGCCCACAGGACATGGGACAGTGAGCACACGGGACAGTGAGCAAACAAGACACAGTACAGTGAGCACTGGACTGTGAGCACACGACACAGGACAGTGAACACACAGGACAGGAAGCACACAGGACACGGGACAGTAGGCACACAAGATAGTGAGCACACAGGACATGGGACAGTGAGCACACAGGACACAGGACAGTGAGCACAGGACAGTGAATACACTAGACACAGGACAGTGAGCACACAGGACACAGGACACTGCGCACACAGGACAGTGAGCACACAGGACACGGGACAGTGAGCACACAGGACAGTGAGCACACGGGACAGTGCGCACAAGACACAGGACAGTGAGCACACAGGACAGTGACCACACAGCACAGTGAGCACACAGGACAGTGAGCACACAGGACAGTGAGAACACATGGCATTGAGCGAAAGACACAGGACAGTGAGGACAAAGGACAGTGAGAACACAGGACAGTGAGCACACAGGACAGTGAGCACACAGGACAAGGACAGTGAGCACACAGGACAGTGAGCACACAGGGCAGTGAGCACACAAGACAGTGAGTACAACGGGCAGTGAGCACAAGACACAGGACAGTGAGCACACAGGACAGTGAGCACACAGGACAGTGAGTGCAAGACACAGGACACTGAGCATACAGGACAGTGAGCACACTGTACAGTGAGCACACAGGACAGTGAGCACACGGGACAGTGAGCACACGGGACATTGAGCACACAGGACAGTGAGCACACAGGACAGTGAGCACACAGGACAAGGAGCACACAGGTCAGTGAGCACACAGGACAGTGAGCACACAGGACACAGGACAGTGAGCACACAGGACAGTGAGCACACAGGACAAAGGACAGTGATCACAGGACAGTGAGCACACAGGACACAGGACAGTGATCACAGGACAGTGATCACAGGACAGTGGGCACACAGAACACGGGACAGTGAGCACACAGGACAGTGAGCACACACAACAGTGAGCACACAGGACAGTGAGCACACAGGACAGTGAGCACAAGACACAGGACACTGAGCATACAGGACAGTGAGCACACAGGACAGTGAGCACACAGGACAGTGAGCACACGGGACAGTGAGCACACAGGACAGAAAGCACACAGGACACAGGACAGTGAGCACACAGGACAGTGAGCACACAGGACACAGGACACTGAGCACACAGGACAGTGAGCACACAGGACACAGGACAGTGACCATAGGACAGTGAGCACAGGACAGTGAGCACACAGGACACGGGACAGTGAGCACACAGGACAGTGAGCCCACAGGACATGGGACAGTGAGCACACGGGACAGTGAGCAAACAAGACACAGTACAGTGAGCACTGGACTGTGAGCACACGACACAGGACAGTGAACACACAGGAGAGGAAGCACACAGGACACGGGACAGTAGGCACACAAGATAGTGAGCACACAGGACATGGGACAGTGAGCACACAGGACACAGGACAGTGAGCACAGGACAGTGAATACACTAGACACAGGACAGTGAGCACACAGGACACAGGACACTGCGCACACAGGACAGTGAGCACACAGGACACGGGACAGTGAGCACACAGGACAGTGAGCACACGGGACACAGGACAGTGAGCACACGGGACAGTGCGCACAAGACACAGGACAGTGAGCACACAGGACAGTGACCACACAGCACAGTGAGCACACAGGACAGTGAGCACACAGGACAGTGAGAACACATGGCATTGAGCAAAAGACACAGGACAGTGAGGACAAAGGACAGTGAGAACACAGGACAGTGAGCACACAGGACAGTGAGCACACAGGACAAGGACAGTGAGCACACAGGACAGTGAGCACACAGGGCAGTGAGCACACAAGACAGTGAGTACAACGGGCAGTGAGCACAAGACACAGGACAGTGAGCACACAGGACAGTGAGCACACAGGACAGTGAGTGCAAGACACAGGACACTGAGCATACAGGACAGTGAGCACACTGTACAGTGAGCACACAGGACAGTGAGCACACGGGACAGTGAGCACACGGGACATTGAGCACACAGGACAGTGAGCACACAGGACAGTGAGCACACAGGACAAGGAGCACACAGGTCAGTGAGCACACAGGACAGTGAGCACACAGGACACAGGACAGTGAGCACACAGGACAGTGAGCACACAGGACACAGGACACAGGACAGTGATCACAGGACAGTGAGCACACAGGACACAGGACAGTGATCACAGGACAGTGATCACAGGACAGTGGGCACACAGAACACGGGACAGTGAGCACACAGGCATTGAGCACACAGGATATGGGACAGTGCGCACACGGTACAGTGAGCACACGACACAGGACAGTGAAGACACAGGCAGTAAACACAGAGGACAGTGAGCACACAGGACAGTGAGCACACAGGACAGTGAGCACACAGGACAGTGAGCACAGGACAGTGAGCACACAGGACAGTGCGAACACAGGACAGTGAGCACACAGGACAGTGAGCACACAGGCACAGGACAGTGAGCACACAGGACAGTGAGCACACAGGACACAGGACAGTGAGCACAGGACAGTGAGCACACAGGACACGGGACAGGGAGCACACAGTACTTTGAGCACGAACGACACAGGACAGTGAGCACACAGGACAGTGAGCACACAGGACAGTGAGGACAGGACAGTGAGCACAGGACAGTGAGCACACAGGACACAGGACAGTGAGAACACATAACAGTGAGCACATAGGACAGTGAGCACAGGAGAGTGGGCACAGGACAGTGAATACACGCGACAGTGAACACACAGGACGGTGAGCACACAGGACACAGGACAGTGAGCACAAAGGACTGTGAGGACACAGGACACAGGACAGTGAGCACACATGACACGGTACAGTGAGCACACAGGACAGGAGCACACAGGACAGTGAGCACACAGGACAGTGAGCACACAGGACAGTGAGCACAAGACACAGGACAGTGAGCACTCAGGACAGTGAGCACACAGGACACTGAGAACACGGGACAGTGAGCACACGGGACAGTGAGCATAAGGACAGTGAGCACACAGAACAGTGAGCTCACAGGACAGTGAGCACACAGGACAGTGAGCACACAGGACAGTGAGCACACGGGACAGTGAGCACACGGGACAGTGAGCACACGGGACAGTGAGCACACGGGACAGTGAGCACACGGGACAGTGAGCACACAGGACAGTGAGCACACAGGTCAGTGAGTACACAGGACAGTGAGCACACAGGACACAGGACAGTGAGCACACAGGACAGTGAGCACACAGGACACAGGACACTGAGCACACAGGACAGTGAGCACACAGGACACAGGACAGTGATCACAGGACAGTGAGCACAGGACAGTGGGCACACAGAACACGGGACAGTGAGCACTCAGGACATTGAGCACACAGGACATGGGACAGTGCGCACACGGGACAGTGAGCACACAGGACACAGGACAGTGAGCACAGGACAGTGAGCACACGACACACGACAGTGTACACACAGGCAGTAAACACACAGGACAGTGAGCACACAGGACAGTGAGCACACACAACAGTGAGCACACAGGACAGTGAGCACACAGGACAGTGAGCACAAGACACAGGACACTGAGCATACAGGACAGTGAGCACACAGGACAGTGAGCAAACAGGACAGTGAGCACACGGGACAGTGAGCACACAGGACAGAAAGCACACAGGACACAGGACAGTGAGCACACAGGACAGTGAGCACACAGGACACAGGACACTGAGTACACAGGACAGTGAGCACACAGGACATGGGACAGTGAGCACACGGGACAGTGAGCAAACAGGACACAGTACAGTGAGCACCTGACAGTGAGCACACGACACAGGACAGTGAACACACAGGACAGGAAGCACACAGGACACGGGACAGTAGGCACACAAGATAGTGAGCACACAGGACATGGGACAGTGAGCACACAGGACACAGGACAGTGAGCACAGGACAGTGAATACACTAGACACAGGACAGTGAGCACACAGGACACAGGACACTGAGCACACAGGACAGTAGCACACAGGACACGGGACAGTGAGCACACAGGACAGTGAGCACACAGGACATGGCACAGAGAGCACACAGGACACAGGACAGTGAGCACAGGAGAGTGAGCACAGGAGACAGGACAGAGAACACACAGGACAGTGAGCACAAAGGACAGTGAGCACACAGGACAGTGAGCACACAGGAGAGTGAGCACACAGGACACCGGACAGTGAGCACACAGGACAGTGAGCACACAGGACAGTGAGCACACAGGACAGTGAGTGCAAGACACAGGACACTGAGCATACAGGACAGTGAGGACACTGTACAGTGAGCACACAGGACAGTGAGCACACGGACAGTGAGCACACGGGACATTAAGGACACAGAACAGTGAGCACACAGGACATTGAGCACACAGGACAGTGAGCACACAGGTCAGTGAGCACACAGGACATTGAGCACACAGGACACAGGACAGTGAGCACACAGGACAGTGAGCACACAGGACACAGGACAGTGATCACAGGACAGTGAGCACACAGGACACAGGACAGTGATCACAGGACAGTGAGCACAGGACAGTGGGCACACAGAACACGGGACAGTGAGCACACAGGACATTGAGCACACAGGATATGGGACAGTGCGCACACGGTACAGTGAGCACACGACACAGGACAGTGAAGACACAGGCAGTAAACACAGAGGACAGTGAGCACACAGGACAGTGAGCACACAGGACAGTGAGCACACACGACACGGGACAGTGAGCACACAGGACAGTGAGCACACAAGACAGTGAGCACACAGGACAAGGACAGTGAGCACACAGGACAGTGAGCACAGGACAGTGAGCACACAGGACAGTGAGCACCCAGGACTGTGGGCACACAGGACACAGGACAGTGAGCACAGGACAGTGAGCACAAAAGACACAGGGGAGTGAGCGCACAGGACACCGGACAGTGAGCACACATGACAGTGAGAACAGGACAGAGAGCACACAGGACAATGAGCACACAGGACTCGGGACAGTGAGCACACAGGACAGTGAGCCCACAGGACATGGGACAGTGAGCACACAGCACACGGGACAGTGAGCTCATGGGACAGTGAACACTTAGGATACAGGACAGTGAGCACAGGACAGTGAGCACAGGACACAGGAAACTGAACACACAGGACAGTGAGCACACAAGACAGTGAGCTCACAGGACAGTGAGCACACAGGACAGTGAGCAACAGGACAGTGAGCACACAGGACAGTGAGCACAGGACAGTGAGCACACAGGACAGTGAGCACACAGGACAATGAGTACAACGGGCAGTGAGCACAAGACAAAGGACAGTGAGCACACAGGACAGTGAGTACACAGGACAGTGAGAACACAGGACAGTGAGCACATAGGACAGTGAGCACAAGACAGAGGACAGTGAGCACACAGGACAGTGACCACAAAGGACAGTGAGCACAGAGGACAGTGAGCACACAGGACAGTGAGCACACCGGACCGTGAGCACAAGACACAGGACAGTGATCACACAGGACAGTGAGCACAAGACAGAGGACAGTGAGCACACAGGACAGTGAGCACAAAGGACAGTGAGGACAGAGGACAAAGAGCACACAGGACAGTGAGCACATAGGACAGTGAGCACAAGACACAGGAGAGTGAGCACACAGGACAGTGAGCACACAGGACACTGAGCACACGGGACAGTGAGCACACGGGACAGTGAGCATAAGGACAGTGAGCACACAGGACAGTGAGCTCACAGGACAGTGAGCACACAGGACAGTGAGCACACAGGACAGTGAGCACACAAGACAGTGAGCACATGGGACAGTGAGCACACAGGTCAGTGAGCACACAGGACAGTGAGCACACAGGACACAGGACAGTGAGCACACAGGACAGTGAGCACACAGGACACAGGACACTGAGCACACAGGACAGTGAGCACACAGGACACAGGACAGTGATCACAGGACAGTGAGCACAGGACAGTGGGCACACAGAACACGGGACAGTGAGCACACAGGACATTGAGCACACAGGACATGGGACAGTGCGCACACGGGACAGTGAGCACACACGACACAGGACAGTGAACACACAGGCAGTAAACACACAGGACAGTGAGCACACAGGACAGTGAGCCCACAGAACAGTGAGCACACAGGACAGTGAGCACACAGGACAGTGAGCACAAGACACAGGACACTGAGCATACAGGACAGTGAGCACACAGGACAGTGAGCACACAGGACAGTGAGCACACAGGACAGTGAGCACACGGGACAGTGAGCACACAGGACAGAAAGCACACAGGACACAGGACAGTGAGCACACAGGACAGTGAGCACACAGGACACAGGACACTGAGCACACAGGACAGTGAGCACACAGTACACAGGACAGTGACCATAGGACAGTGAGCACAGGACAGTGAGCACACAGGACACGGGACAGTGAGCACACAGGACAGTGAGCCCACAGGACATGGGACAGTGAGCACACGGGACAGTGAGCAAACAAGACACAGTACAGTGAGCACTGGACAGTGAGCACACGACACAGGACAGTGAACACACAGGACAGGAAGCACACACGACACGGGACAGTAGGCACACAAGATAGTGAGCACACAGGACATGGGACAGTGAGCACACAGGACACAGGACAGTGAGCACAGGACAGTGAATACACTAGACACAGGACAGTGAGCACACAGGACACAGGACACTGAGCACACAGGACAGTGAGCACACAGGACACGGGACAGTGAGCACACAGGACAGTGAGCACACGGGACAGTGCGCACAAGACACAGGACAGTGAGCACACAGGACAGTGACCACACAGCACAGTGAGCACACAGGACAGTGAGCACACAGGACAGTGAGAACACATGGCATTGAGCAAAAGACACAGGACAGTGAGGACAAAGGACAGTGAGAACACAGGACAGTGAGCACACAGGACAGTGAGCACACAGGACAAGGACAGTGAGCACACAGGACAGTGAGCACACAGGGCAGTGAGCACACAAGACAGTGAGTACAACGGGCAGTGAGCACAAGACACAGGACAGTGAGCACACAGGACAGGGAGCAAACGGGACAGTGAGCACACAGGACAGTGAGCACACAGGACAGTGAGTGCAAGACACAGGACACTGAGCATACAGGACAGTGAGCACACTGTACAGTGAGCACACAGGACAGTGAGCACACGGGACAGTGAGCACACGGGACATTAAGCACACAGAACAGTGAGCACACAGGACAGTGAGCACACAGGACAGTGAGCACACAGGTCAGTGAGCACACAGGACAGTGAGCACACAGGACACAGGACAGTGAGCACACAGGACAGTGAGCACACAGGACACAGGACAGTGATCAGAGAACAGTGAGCACACAGGACACAGGACATTGATCACAGGACAGTGAGCACAGGACAGTGGGCACACAGAACACGGGACAGTGAGCACACAGGACATTGAGCACACAGGATATGGGACAGTGCGCACACGGTACAGTGAGCACACGACACAGGACAGTGAAGACACAGGCAGTAAACACAGAGGACAGTGAGCACACAGGACAGTGAGCACACAGGACAGTGAGCACACAGGACACAGGACAGTGAGCACACTGGACAGTGAGCACAAAGGACAGTGAGCACAGGACAGTGAGCACACAGGACATTGCGAACACAGGACAGTGAGCACACAGGACAGTGAGCACACAGGACACAGGACAGTGAGCACACAGGACAGTGAGCACACTGGACACAGGACAGTGAGCACAGGACAGTGAGCACACAGGACACGGGACAGGGAGCACACAGGACTTTGAGCACACACGACACAGGACAGTGAGCACACAGGACAGTGAGCACACAGGACAGTGAGGACAGGACAGTGAGCAAAGGACAGTGAGCACACAGGACACAGGACAGTGAGCACACATAACAGTGAGCACATAGGACAGTGAGCACAGGAGAGTGGGCACAGGACAGTGAATACACGCGACAGTGAACACACAGGACGGTGAGCACACAGGACACAGGAGAGTGAGCACAAAGGACAGTGAGGACACAGGACACAGGACAGTGAGCACACATAACACGGTACAGTGAGCACACAGGACAGGAGCACACAGGACAGTGAGCACACAGGACAGTGAGCACACAGGACAGTGAGCACAAGACACAGGACAGTGAGCACACAGGACAGTGAGCACACATGACAGTGAGCACACGGGACAGTGAGCACACGGGACAGTGAGCATAAGGACAGTGAGCAGACAGGACAGTGAGCTCACAGGACAGTGAGCACACAGGACAGTGAGCACACAGGACAGTGAGCACACAGGACAGTGAGCACACGGGACAGTGAGCACACGGGACAGTGAGCACACGGGACAGTGAGCACACGGGACAGTGAGCACACAGGACAGTGAGCACACAGGTCAGTGAGTACACAGGACAGTGAGCACACAGGACACAGGACAGTGAGCACACAGGACAGTGAGCACACAGGACACAGGACACTGAGCACACAGGACAGTGAGCACACAGGACACAGGACAGTGATCACAGGACAGTGAGCACAGGACAGTGGGCACACAGAGAACGGGACAGTGAGCACACAGGACATTGAGCACACATGACATGGGACAGTGCGCACACGGGACAGTGAGCACACAGGACACAGGACAGTGAGCACAGGACAGTGAGCACACGACACAGGACAGTGAACACACAGGCAGTAAACACAAAGGACAGTGAGCACACAGGACAGTGAGCACACACAACAGTGAGCACACAGGACAGTGAGCACACAGGACAGTGAGCACAAGACACAGGACACTGAGCATACAGGACAGTGAGCACACAGGACAGTGAGCACACAGGACAGTGAGCACACGGGACAATGAGCACACAGGACAGAAAGCACACAGGACACAGGACAGTGAGCACACAGGACAGTGAGCACACAGGACACAGGACACTGAGCACACAGGACAGTGAGCACACAGGACATGGGACAGTGAGCACACGGGACAGTGAGCAAACAGGACACAGTACAGTGAGCACCTGACAGTGAGCACACGACACAGGACAGTGAACACACAGGACAGGAAGCACACAGGACACGGGACAGTAGGCACACAAGATAGTGAGCACACAGGACATGGGACAGTGAGCACACAGGACACAGGACAGTGAGCACAGGACAGTGAATACACTAGACACAGGACAGTGAGCACACAGGACACAGGACACTGAGCACACAGGACAGTAGCACACAGGACACGGGACAGTGAGCACACAGGACAGTGAGCACAGGACATGGGACAGTGAGCACACAGGACACAGGACAGTGAGCACAGGAGAGTGAGCACAGGAGACAGGACAGAGAACACACAACACAGTGAGCACAAAGGACAGTGAGCACAGAGGACAGTGAGCACACAGGAGAGTGAGCACACAGGACACCGGACAGTGAGCACACAGGACAGTGAGCACACAGGACAGTGAGCACACAGGACAGTGAGCACACAGGACAGTGAGCACACAGGACAGTGAGAACACAGGACAGTGAGAACACAGGGCATTGAGCACAAAACACAGGACAGTGAGGACATAGGACAGTGAGCACACAGGACAGTGAGCACACAGGACAAGGACAGTGAGCACACAGGACAGTGAGCACACAGGACAGAGAGCACACAGGACAGTGAGTACAACGGGCAGTGAGCACAAGTCACAGGACAGTGAGCACACAGGACAGGGAGCAAACAGGACAGTGAGCACACAGGACAGTGAGCACCCAAGACAGTGAGTACAAGACGCAGGACACTGAGCATACAGTACAGTGAGCACACTGTACAGTGAGCACACAGGACAGTGAGCACACGGGACAGTGAGCACTCAGGAGAGTGAGCACACAGAAGAGTGAGCACACAGGACAGTGAGCACACAGGACAGTGAGCACACAAGACAGTGAGCACACAGGTAAGTGAGCACACAGGACAGTGAGCACACAGTACACAGGACAGTGAGCACACAGGACAGTGAGCACACAGGACAGTGAGCACACAGGACACAGTACACTGAACACACAGGATAGTGAGCACACAGGACACAGGACAGTGATCACAGGACAGTGAGCACAGGACAGTGGGCACACAGAACACGGAACAGTGAGCACACAGGACATTGAGCACACAGGACATGGGACAGTGCGCACACGGTACAGTGAGCACACAGGACACAGGACAGTGAGCACAGGACAGTGAGCACACGACACAGGACAGTGAACACACAGGCAGTAAAAACACAGGACAGTGAGCACACAGGACAGTGAGCACACAGGACAGTGAGCACACAGGACACAGGACAGTGAGCACACAGGACAGTGAGCACACAGGACAGTGAGCACAGGACAGTGAGCACACAGGACAGTGCGACCACAGGACAGTGAGCACACAGGACAGTGAGCACACAGGACACAGGACAGTGAGCACACAGGACAGTGAGCACACAGGACACAGGACAGTGAGCACAGGACAGTGAGCACACAGGACACGGGACAGTGAGCACACAGGACTTTCAGCACACAGGACACAGGACAGTGAGCACACAAGACAGTGAGCACACAGGACAGTGAGCACAGGACAGTGAGCACAGGACAGTGAGCACACGGGACAGTGAGCACACAGGACACAGGACAGTGAGCACACATGACAGTGAGCACACAGGACAGTGAGCACAGGAGAGTGGGCACAGGACAGTGAATAAACGTGACAGTGAACACACAGGACGGTGAGCACACAGGACACAGGACAGTGAGCACACAGGACTGTGAGGACACAGGACACAGGACAGTGAGCACACATGACACGGTTCCGTGAGCACACAGGACAGTGAGCACACAGGACATGGGACAGTGAGCACACAGGACATGGGACAGTGAGCACACGGGACAGTGAGCACACAGAACACAGGACAGTGAGCACACAGGACAGTGAGCACACAGGACAGTGAGCAAAAGGACAGTGAGCACACAGCACAGTGAGCACACAGGACACAGAACACAGTACAGTGAGCACACAGGACAGGGAGCACACAGGACAGTGAGCACACAGGACACAGGACAGTGAGCACAGGACAGTGAGCACACGAAACAGGACAGTGAACACACAGGACATGAAGCACACAGGACAGTGAGCACACAGGACAGTGAGCACACAGGACACAGGACAGTGAGCACAGGACAGTGAGCACACAGGACACGGGACAGGGAGTACACAGGACTTTGAGCACACACGACACAGGACAGTGAGCACACAGGACAGTGAGCACACAGGACAGTGAGGACAGGACAGTGAGCAAAGGACAGTGAGCACACAGGACACAGGACAGTGAGCACACATAACAGTGAGCACATAGGACAGTGAGCACAGGAGAGTGGGCACAGGACAGTGAATACACGCGACAGTGAACACACAGGACGGTGAGCACACAGGACACAGGACAGTGAGCACAAAGGACAGTGAGGACACAGGACACAGGACAGTGAGCACACATAACACGGTACAGTGAGCACACAGGACAGGAGCACACAGGACAGTGAGCACACAGGACAGTGAGCACACAGGACAGTGAGCACAAGACACAGGACAGTGAGCACACAGGACACTGAGCACACAGGACACTGAGCACACGAGACAGTGAGCACACGGGACAGTGAGCATAAGGACAGTGAGCAGACAGGACAGTGAGCTCACAGGACAGTGAGCACACAGGACAGTGAGCACACAGGACAGTGAGCACACAGGACAGTGAGCACACGGGACAGTGAGCACACGGGACAGTGAGCACACGGGACAGTGAGCACACGGGACAGTGAGCACACGGGACAGTGAGCACACAGGACAGTGAGCACACAGGTCAGTGAGTACACAGGACAGTGAGCACACAGGACACAGGACAGTGAGCACACAGGACAGTGAGCACACAGGACACAGGACACTGAGCACACAGGACAGTGAGCACACAGGACACAGGAGAGTGATCACAGGACAGTGAGCACAGGACAGTGGGCACACAGAAAACGGGACAGTGAGCACACAGGACATTGAGCACACATGACATGGGACAGTGCGCACACGGGACAGTGAGCACACAGGACACAGGACAGTGAGCACAGGACAGTGAGCACACCACACAGGACAGTGAACACACAGGCAGTAAACACACAGGACAGTGAGCACACAGGACAGTGAGCACACACAACAGTGAGCACACAGAACAGTGAGCACACAGGACAGTGAGCACAAGACACAGGACACTGAGCATACAGGACAGTGAGCACACAGGACAGTGAGCACACAGGACAGTGAGCACACGGGACAGTGAGCACACAGGACAGAAAGCACACAGGACACAGGACAGTGAGCACACAGGACAGTGAGCACACAGGACACAGGACACTGAGCACACAGGACAGTGAGCACACAGGACATGGGACAGTGAGCACACGGGACAGTGAGCAAACAGGACACAGTACAGTGAGCACCTGACAGTGAGCACACGACACAGGACAGTGAACACACAGGACAGGAAGCACACAGGACACGGGACAGTAGGCACACAAGATAGTGAGCACACAGGACATGGGACAGTGAGCACACAGGACACAGGACAGTGAGCACAGGACAGTGAATACACTAGACACAGGACAGTGAGCACACAGGACACAGGACACTGAGCACACAGGACAGTAGCACACAGGACACGGGACAGTGAGCACACAGGACAGTGAGCACACAGGACATGGGACAGTGAGCACACAGGACACAGGACAGTGAGCACAGGAGAGTGAGCACAGGAGACAGGACAGAGAACACACAGGACAGTGAGCACAAAGGAAAGTGAGCACACAGGACAGTGAGCACACAGGAGAGTGAGCACACAGGACACCGGACAGTGAGCACATAGGACAGTGAGCACACAGGACAGTGAGCACACAGGTCAGTGAGCACACAGGACAGTGAGCACACAGGACAGTGAGAACACAGGACAGTGAGAACACAGGGCATTGAGCACAAGACACAGGACAGTGAGGACATAGGACAGTGAGCACACAGGACAGTGAGCACACAGGACAAGGACAGTGAGCACACGGGACAGTGAGCACACAGGACAGAGAGCACACAGGACAGTGAGTACAACGGGCAGTGAGCACAAGTCACAGGACAGTGAGCACACAGGACAGGGAGCAAACAGGACAGTGAGCACACAGGACAGTGAGCACCCAAGACAGTGAGTACAAGACGCAGGACACTGAGCATACAGGACAGTGAGCACACTGTACAGTGAGCACACAGGACAGTGAGCACACGGGACAGTGAGCACTCGGGAGAGTGAGCACACAGAACACTGTGCACACAGGACAGTGAGCACACAGGACAGTGAGCACACAGGACAGTGAGCACACAGGTAAGTGAGCACACAGGACAGTGAGCACACAGTACACAGGACAGTGAGCACACAGGACAGTGAGCACACAGGACAGTGAGCACACAGGACACAGGACACTGAACACACAGGATAGTGAGCACACAGGACACAGGACAGTGATCACAGGACAGTGAGCACAGGACAGTGGGCACACAGAACACGGAACAGTGAGCACACAGGACATTGAGCACACAGGACATGGGACAGTGCGCACACGGTACAGTGAGCACACAGGACACAGGACAGTGAGCACAGGACAGTGAGCACACGACACAGGACAGTGAACACACAGGCAGTAAAAACACAGGACAGTGAGCACACAGGACAGTGAGCACACAGGACAGTGAGCACACAGGACACAGGACAGTGAGCACACAGGACAGTGAGCACACAGGACAGTGAGCACAGGACAGTGAGCACACAGGACAGTGCGAACACAGGACAGTGAGCACACAGGACAGTGAGCACACAGGACAGAGGACAGTGAGCACACAGGACAGTGAGCACACAGGACACAGGACAGTGAGCACAGGACAGTGAGCACACAGGACACGGGACAGTGAGCACACAGGACTTTCAGCACACAGGACACAGGACAGTGAGCACACAAGACAGTGAGCACACAGGACAGTGAGCACAGGACAGTGAGCACAGGACAGTGAGCACACGGGACAGTGAGCACACAGGACACAGGACAGTGAGCACACATGACAGTGAGCACACATGACAGTGAGCACAGGAGAGTGGGCACAGGACAGTGAATAAACGTGACAGTGAACACACAGGACGGTGAGCACACAGGACACAGGTCAGTGAGCACACAGGACAGTGAGGACACAGGACACAGGACAGTGAGCACACATTACACGGTACAGTGAGCACACAGGACAGTGAGCACACAGGACATGGGACAGTGAGCACACAGGACATGGGACAGTGAGCACACAGGACAGTGAGCACACAGGACAGTGAGCAAAAGGACAGTGAGCACACAGCACAGTGAGCACACAGGACACAGAACACAGTACAGTGAGCACACAGGACAGGGAGCACACAGGACAGTGTGCACACAGGACACAGGACAGTGAGCACAGGACAGTGAGCACACGAAACAGGACAGTGAACATACAGGACATTAAGCACACAGGACAGTGAGCACACAGGACAGTGAGCACACAGGACAGTGAGCACACAGGACAGTGAGGACACAGGACACAGGACAGTGAGCACACATGACACGGTACAGTTAGCACACATGACAGTGAGCACACAGGACAGTGAGCACAAGACACAGGACAGTGAGCACACAGGACAGTGAGCACACAGGACACTGAGCACACGGGACAGTGAGCACATGGGACAGTGAGCATAAGGACAGTGAACACAGAGGACAGTGAGCACAGAGGACAGTGAGCACACAGGACAGTGAGCACAAGACACAGGACAGTGAGCACACAGAACAGTGAGCACACAGGACACTGAGCACACGGGACAGTGAGCACACGGGACAGTGAGCATAAGGACAGTGAGCACACAGGACCATGAGCTCACAGGACAGTGAGCACACAGGACAGTGAGCACACAGGACAGTGAGCACACAGGACAGTGAGCACACGGGACAGTGAGCACACAGGACAGTGAGGACACAGGACAGTGAGCACACAGGACATTGAGCACACAGGTCAGTGAGCACACAGGACAGTGAGCACACAGGACACTGGACAGTGAGCACACAGGACAGTGAGCACACAGGACACAGGACACTGAGCACACAGGACTGTGAGCACACAGGACACAGGACAGTGATCACAGGACAGTGAGCACAGGACAGTGGGCACACAGAACACGGGACACTGAGCACACAGGACATTGAGCACACAGGACATGGGACAGTGCGCACACGGGACAGTGAGCACACAGGACACAGGACAGTGAGCACAGGACAGTGAGCACAGGACAGTGGGCACACAGGCAGTAAACATACAGGACAGTGAGCACACAGGACAGTGAGCACACACAACAGTGAGCACACAGGACAGTGAGCACACAGGACAGTGAGCACACACAACAGTGAGCACACAGGACAGTGAGCACACAGGACAGTGAGCACAATTCACAGGACACTGAGCATACAGGACAGTGAGCACACAGGACAGTGAGCACACAGGACAGTGAGCACACGGGACAGTGAGCACACAGGACAGAAAGCACACAGTACACAGGACAGTGAGCACACAGGACAGTGAGCACACAGGACACAGGACACTGAGCACACTGGACAGTGAGCACACAGGACACAGGACAGTGACCATAGGACAGTGAGCACAGGACAGTGAGCACACAGGACACGGGACAGTGAGCACACAGTACAGTGAGCACACAGGACACAGGACAGTGATCACAGGACAGTGAGCACAGGACAGTGGGCACAGAGAACACGGGACAGTGAGCACACAGGACATTGAGCCCACAGGACATGGGACAGTGAGCACACGGGACAGTGAGCAAACAGGACACAGTACAGTGAGCACCTGACAGTGAGCACACGACACAGGACAGTGAACACACAGGACAGGAAGCACACAGGACACGGGACAGTAGGTACACAAGATAGTGAGCACACAGGACATGGAACAGTGAGCACACAGGACACAGGACAGTGAGCACAGGACAGTGAATACACTAGACACAGGACAGTGAGCACACAGGACACAGGACACTGAGCACACAGGTCAGTGAGCAAACAGGACACGGGACAGTGAGCACACAGGACAGTGAGCACACAGGACATGGGACAGTGAGCACACAGGACACAGGACAGTGAGCACAGGTGAGTGAGCACAGGAGACAGGACAGAGAACACACAGGACAGTGAGCACAAAGGACAGTGAGCACACCGGACAGTGAGCACACAGGAGAGTGAGCACACAGGACACCGGACAGTGAGCAGACAGGACAGTGAGCACACAGGACAGTGAGCACACAGGACAGTGCACACAAGACACAGGACAGTGAGCACACAGGACAGTGAGCACACAGGACAGTGAGCACACAGGACAGTGAGCACACAGGACAGTGAGAACACAGGGCATTGAGCACAAGACACAGGACAGTGAGGACAAAGGACAGTGAGCACACAGGACAGTGAGCACACAGGACAGTGAGCACACAGGACAGTGAGCACACAGGACAGTGAGCACAGAGGACAAGGACAGTGAGCACACAGGACCGTGAGCACACAGGACAGTGAGCACACAGGACAGTGAGAACACAGGGCATTGAGCACAAGACACAGGACAGTGAGGACAAAGGACAGTGAGCACACAGGACAGTGAGCACACAGGACAGTGAGCACACAGGACAGTGAGCACACAGGACAGTGAGCACACAGGACAGTGAGAACACAGGGCATTGAGCACAAGACACAGGACAGTGAGGACAAAGGACAGTGAGCACACAGGACAGTGAGCACACAGGACAGTGAGCACCCAAGACAGTGAGTACAAGACGCAGGACACTGAGCATACAGGACAGTGAGCACACTGTACAGTGAGCACACAGGACAGTGAGCACACGGGACAGTGAGCACTCGGGAGAGTGAGCACACAGAACACTGTGCACACAGGACAGTGAGCACACAGGACAGTGAGCACACAGGACAGTGAGCACACAGGTAAGTGAGCACACAGGACAGTGAGCACACAGTACACAGGACAGTGAGCACACAGGACAGTGAGCACACAGGACAGTGAGCACACAGGACACAGGACACTGAACACACAGGATAGTGAGCACACAGGACACAGGACAGTGATCACAGGACAGTGAGCACAGGACAGTGGGCACACAGAACACGGAACAGTGAGCACACAGGACATTGAGCACACAGGACATGGGACAGTGCGCACACGGTACAGTGAGCACACAGGACACAGGACAGTGAGCACAGGACAGTGAGCACACGACACAGGACAGTGAACACACAGGCAGTAAAAACACAGGACAGTGAGCACACAGGACAGTGAGCACACAGGACAGTGAGCACACAGGACACAGGACAGTGAGCACACAGGACAGTGAGCACACAGGACAGTGAGCACAGGACAGTGAGCACACAGGACAGTGCGAACACAGGACAGTGAGCACACAGGACAGTGAGCACACAGGACAGAGGACAGTGAGCACACAGGACAGTGAGCACACAGGACACAGGACAGTGAGCACAGGACAGTGAGCACACAGGACACGGGACAGTGAGCACACAGGACTTTCAGCACACAGGACACAGGACAGTGAGCACACAAGACAGTGAGCACACAGGACAGTGAGCACAGGACAGTGAGCACAGGACAGTGAGCACACGGGACAGTGAGCACACAGGACACAGGACAGTGAGCACACATGACAGTGAGCACACATGACAGTGAGCACAGGAGAGTGGGCACAGGACAGTGAATAAACGTGACAGTGAACACACAGGACGGTGAGCACACAGGACACAGGTCAGTGAGCACACAGGACAGTGAGGACACAGGACACAGGACAGTGAGCACACATGACACGGTACAGTGAGCACACAGGACAGTGAGCACACAGGACATGGGACAGTGAGCACACAGGACATGGGACAGTGAGCACACGGGACAGTGAGCACACAGAACACAGGACAGTGAGCCCACAGGACAGTGAGCACACAGGACAGTGAGCAAAAGGACAGTGAGCACACAGCACAGTGAGCACACAGGACACAGAACACAGTACAGTGAGCACACAGGACAGGGAGCACACAGGACAGTGTGCACACAGGACACAGGACAGTGAGCACAGGACAGTGAGCACACGAAACAGGACAGTGAACATACAGGACATTAAGCACACAGGACAGTGAGCACACAGGACAGTGAGCACACAGGACAGTGAGCACACAGGACAGTGAGGACACAGGACACAGGACAGTGAGCACACATGACACGGTACAGTTAGCACACATGACAGTGAGCACACAGGACAGTGAGCACAAGACACAGGACAGTGAGCACACAGGACAGTGAGCACACAGGACACTGAGCACACGGGACAGTGAGCACATGGGACAGTGAGCATAAGGACAGTGAACACAGAGGACAGTGAGCACAGAGGACAGTGAGCACACAGGACAGTGAGCACAAGACACAGGACAGTGAGCACACAGAACAGTGAGCACACAGGACACTGAGCACACGGGACAGTGAGCACACGGGACAGTGAGCATAAGGACAGTGAGCACACAGGACCATGAGCTCACAGGACAGTGAGCACACAGGACAGTGAGCACACAGGACAGTGAGCACACAGGACAGTGAGCACACGGGACAGTGAGCACACAGGACAGTGAGGACACAGGACAGTGAGCACACAGGACATTGAGCACACAGGTCAGTGAGCACACAGGACAGTGAGCACACAGGACACTGGACAGTGAGCACACAGGACAGTGAGCACACAGGACACAGGACACTGAGCACACAGGACTGTGAGCACACAGGACACAGGACAGTGATCACAGGACAGTGAGCACAGGACAGTGGGCACACAGAACACGGGACACTGAGCACACAGGACATTGAGCACACAGGACATGGGACAGTGCGCACACGGGACAGTGAGCACACAGGACACAGGACAGTGAGCACAGGACAGTGAGCACAGGACAGTGGGCACACAGGCAGTAAACATACAGGACAGTGAGCACACAGGACAGTGAGCACACACAACAGTGAGCACACAGGACAGTGAGCACACAGGACAGTGAGCACACACAACAGTGAGCACACAGGACAGTGAGCACACAGGACAGTGAGCACAATTCACAGGACACTGAGCATACAGGACAGTGAGCACACAGGACAGTGAGCACACAGGACAGTGAGCACACGGGACAGTGAGCACACAGGACAGAAAGCACACAGTACACAGGACAGTGAGCACACAGGACAGTGAGCACACAGGACACAGGACACTGAGCACACTGGACAGTGAGCACACAGGACACAGGACAGTGACCATAGGACAGTGAGCACAGGACAGTGAGCACACAGGACACGGGACAGTGAGCACACAGTACAGTGAGCACACAGGACACAGGACAGTGATCACAGGACAGTGAGCACAGGACAGTGGGCACAGAGAACACGGGACAGTGAGCACACAGGACATTGAGCCCACAGGACATGGGACAGTGAGCACACGGGACAGTGAGCAAACAGGACACAGTACAGTGAGCACCTGACAGTGAGCACACGACACAGGACAGTGAACACACAGGACAGGAAGCACACAGGACACGGGACAGTAGGTACACAAGATAGTGAGCACACAGGACATGGAACAGTGAGCACACAGGACACAGGACAGTGAGCACAGGACAGTGAATACACTAGACACAGGACAGTGAGCACACAGGACACAGGACACTGAGCACACAGGTCAGTGAGCAAACAGGACACGGGACAGTGAGCACACAGGACAGTGAGCACACAGGACATGGGACAGTGAGCACACAGGACACAGGACAGTGAGCACAGGTGAGTGAGCACAGGAGACAGGACAGAGAACACACAGGACAGTGAGCACAAAGGACAGTGAGCACACCGGACAGTGAGCACACAGGAGAGTGAGCACACAGGACACCGGACAGTGAGCAGACAGGACAGTGAGCACACAGGACAGTGAGCACACAGGACAGTGCACACAAGACACAGGACAGTGAGCACACAGGACAGTGAGCACACAGGACAGTGAGCACACAGGACAGTGAGCACACAGGACAGTGAGAACACAGGGCATTGAGCACAAGACACAGGACAGTGAGGACAAAGGACAGTGAGCACACAGGACAGTGAGCACACAGGACAGTGAGCACACAGGACAGTGAGCACACAGGACAGTGAGCACAGAGGACAAGGACAGTGAGCACACAGGACCGTGAGCACACAGGACAGTGAGCACACAGGACAGTGAGAACACAGGGCATTGAGCACAAGACACAGGACAGTGAGGACAAAGGACAGTGAGCACACAGGACAGTGAGCACACAGGACAGTGAGCACACAGGACAGTGAGCACACAGGACAGTGAGCACACAGGACAGTGAGAACACAGGGCATTGAGCACAAGACACAGGACAGTGAGGACAAAGGACAGTGAGCACACAGGACAGTGAGCACACAGGACAGTGAGCACACAGGACAGTGAGCACACAGGACAGTGAGCACACAGGACAAGGACAGTGAGCACACAGGACAGTGAGCACACAGGACAGTGAGAACACAGGGCATTGAGCACAAGACACAGGACAGTGAGGACAAAGGACAGTGAGCACACAGGACAGTGAGGACAAAGGACTGTGAGCACACAGGACAGTGAGCACACAGGACAGTGAGCACACAGGACAGTGAGTACAAGACGCAGGACAGTGATCACAGGACAGTGAGCACACAGGACAAGGACAGTGAGCACACAGGACCGTGAGCAAACAGGAGAGTGAGCACACAGGACAGTGAGTACAACGGGCAGTGAGCACAAGACACAGGACAGTGAGCACACAGGACAGGGAGCAAATAGGACAATGAGCACACAGGACAGTGAGCACACAGGACAGTGAGTACAAGATGCAGGACAGTGATCACAGGACAGTGAGCACACAGGACACCGGACAGTGAGCACACAGGACTTTGAGCACTCAGGACACAGGACAGTGAGCACACAGGACAGTGAGCACACAGGACAGTGAGCACAGGACAGTGAGCACAGGACAGTAAGCACACGGGACAGTGAGCACACAGGACACAGGACAGTGAGCACACATGACAGTGAGCACACAGGACAGTGAGCACAGGAGAGTGGGCACAGGACAGTGAATACACGCGACAGTGAACACACAGGACGGTGAGCACACAGGACACAGGACAGTGAGTCACAGGACAGTGAGGACACAGGACACAGGACAGTGAGCACACATGACACGGTACAGTGAGCACACCGGACAGTGAGCACACAGGACATGGGACAGTGAGCACACAGGATATGGGACAGTGAGCACACGGGACAGTGAGCACACAGAACACAGGACAGTGAGCACACAGGACAGTGAGCACACAGGACAGTGAGCAAAAAGGACAGTGAGCACACAGAAGAGTAAGGACACAGAACACAGTACAGTGAGCACACAGGACAGTGAGCACACAGGACAGTGAGCACACAGGACACAGGACAGTGAGCACAGGACAGTGAGCACACGAAACAGGACAGTGAACACACAGGACATTAAGCACAGAGGACAGTGAGCACACAGGACAGTGAGCACACAGGACAGTGAGCACACAGGACACAGGACAGTGAGCACACAGGACAGTGAGCACACAGGACACAAGACAGTGAGCACAATGGACAGTGAGCACACAGGACACTGAGCACAAAGGAGAGTGAGCACACAGGACACAGGACAGTGAGCACACAGGACAGTGAGCACACAGGACTCGGGACAGTGAGCACACTGGAGAGTGAGCACACAGGACACTGAGCACAAAGGAGTGTGAGCACACAGGACACTGGACAGTGATCACAGGACAGTGAGTACAGGACAGTGAGCACACAGGACACGGGACAGTGAGCACACAGGACAGTGAGCACACAGGACACAGGACAGTGAGCACAGGACAGTGAGCACACGACACAGGACAGTGAACACACAGGACAGTAAGCACACAGGACAGTGAGCACAGGACAGTGAGCACACAGGACAGTGAGCACACAGGACTGTGGGCACACATGACACAGGACAGTGAGAACACAGGACAGTGAGCACACAGGACACAGGGGAGTGAGCGCACAGGACACCGGACAGTGAGCACACAGGACAGTGAGAACAGGACAGAGAGCACACAGGACAATGAGCACACAGGACTCGGGACAGTGAGCACACGGGACAGTGAGCCCACAGGACATTGGACAGTGAGCACACAGGACACGGGACAGTGAGCTCATAGGACAGTGAACACACAGAACACAGGACAGTGAGCACACAGGACAGTGAGCACACAGGACAGTGAGCACACAGGACAGTGAGCACAGGACAGTGAGCACACAGGACAGTGGGCACACAGGACAATGAGTACCACGGGCAGTGAGCACAAGACAAAGGACAGTGAGCTCACAGGACAGTGAGCACACAGGACAGTGAGAACACAGGACAGTGAGCACATAGGACAGTGAGCACAAGACACAGGACAGTGAGCACACAGGACAGTGAGCACAAAGGACAGTGAGCACAGAGGACAGTGAGCACACAGGACAGTGAGCACACAGGACAGTGAGCACAAGACACAGGACAGTGAGCACACAGGACAGTGAGCACACGGGACAGTGAGCACACGGGACAGTGAGCACACGGGACAGTGAGCATAAGGACAGTGAGCACACAGGACAGTGAGTATACAGGACAGTGAGCTCACAGGACAGTGAGCACACATGACAGTGAGCACACAGGACAGTGAGCACACAGGACACAGGACAGTGAGCAAAGGACAGTGAGCACACAGTACACATGACAGTGAGCACAGGATACAGGATTTGAGCACACAGGACAGTGAATACACAGGACACAGGACAGGGAGCACACAGGACACAGGACAGTGAGCACACAGGACAGTGAGCACATAGGACATGGGAGAGTGAGCACACAGGACACAGGACAGTGAGCACAGGACAGTGAGCTTAGGAGACAGGACAGTGAACACACAGGACAGTGAGCACAAAGGACAGTGAGCACACAGGACAGTGAGCACAAAGGACAGTGAGTACATAGGACAGTGAGCACAAGACACAGGACAGTGAGCACACAGGACAGTGAGCACAAAGGACAGTTAGCACACAGGACAGTGAGCACACAGGACAGTGAGCACACAGGACAGTGAGCACACGGAACAGTGAGCACACGGGACAGTGAGCATAAGGACAGTGAGCACACAGGACAGTGAGTATACAGGACAGTGAGATCACAGGACAGTGAGCACTCAGGACAGTGAGCACACAGGACAGTGAGCACACAGGACACAGGACAGTGAGCAAAGGACAGTGAGCACACAGTACACAGGACAGTGAGCACAGGACACAGGACAGTGAGCACACAGGACAGTGAATACACAGGACACAGGACAGGGAGCACACAGGACACAGGACAGTGAGCACACAGGACAGTGAGCACACAGGACAGAGGACAGTGAGCACAGGACAGTGAGCACAGGAGACAGGACAGTGAACACACAGGACAGTGAGCACAAAGGACAGTGAGCACACAGGACAGTGAGCACACAGGACAGTGAGTACATAGGACAGTGAGCACAAGACACAAGACAGTGAGCACACATGACAGTGAGCACAAAGGACAGTGAGCACAGAGGACAGTGAGCACACAGGACAGTGAGCACACAGGACAGTGAGCACAAGACACAGGACAGTGAGCACACAGGACAGTGAGCACACAGGACAGTGAGCACACAGGACAAGCACAGTGAGCACACAGGACAGTGAGCACACAGGACAGTGAGCACACAGGACAGTGAGTACAACGGGCAGCGAGTCAAGACACTGAACACTGAGCACACAGGAGAGTGAGCACACAGGACAGTGAGCACACAGGACAGTGAGCACAAGACACAGGACAGTGAGCACACAGGACAGTGAGCACAAAATACAGTGAGCACACAGGACAGTGAGCACAAAAGACAGTGAGCACACAGGAGAGTGAGCACACAGGACAGTGAGCACACAGGACAGTGATCACACAGGACAGTGAGCACAAGACACAGGACATTGAGCATACAGGATAGTGAGCACACAGGACAGTGAGCACACAGGACAGTGAGCACACGGGACAGTGAGCACACAGGACAGAGAGCACACAGGACACAGGACAGTGAGCACACAGGACAGTGAGCACCCTGGACACAGGACACTGAGCACACAGGACAGTGAGCACACAGGACAGTGAGCACCAAACAGTTAGCACACATGAAAGTGAGCACACAGGACAGTGAGCACACGGAACACAGGTCAGTGAGCATACAGGACAGTGAGCACAGGACAGTGAGCACAGGACACAGGTCAATGAACACACAGGTCAGTGAGCACACAGGACAGTGAGCACAGAGGACAGTGAGCACACAGGAAACAGGAAAATGAGCACACAGGACAGTGAGCACACAGGACAGTTAGCACTGGACAGTGAGCACACAGGACAGTGAGCACACAGGACAGTGAGCACACAGGACAGTGAGCACACAAGACAGTGATCACAAGGCACAGGATAGTGAGCACCCAGGACAGTGAGCACACAGGACAGTGAGCACAAGACACAGGACAGTGAGCACACAGGACAGAGAGCACAAAGGACAGTGAGCACACAGGACAGTGAGCACACAGGACAGTGAGCACACAGGACAGCGAGCACACAAGACATTGAGCACAAGGCACAGGACAGTGAGCACACAGGACTGTGAGCACACAGGACAGTGAGCACAAGACACAGGACAGTGAGCACACATGACAGTGTGCACAAAGGACTGTGAGCACACAGGACAGTGAGAACACAGGACAGTGAGCACACAGGACACAAGACAGTGAGCACAGGACAGTGAGCACACAAGACATTGAGCACAGGACAGTGAGCACACAAGACACAGGACAGTGAGCACACAGGACAGTGAGCACACAGGACACAGGACAGTGAGCACACAGGACAGTGAGCACACAGGACACAGGACAGTGAGCACACAGGACACAGGACAGTAAGCACAGGACGTCAGTACACAGGACACGGGACAGTGAGCACACAGGACAGTGAGCACACAGGACACAGGACAGTGAGCACACAGGACAGTGAGCACACAGGACACAGGACAGTGAGCACACATGACAGTGAGCACACAGGACAGTGAGCATAGGACTGTGGGCACAGGACAGTGAGCACACGGGACAGTGAGCACACAGGACACAGGACAGTGAGCACAGGACAGTGAGCACACAGGACAGTGAGCACACAGGACAGTGAGCACACAGGACAGTGAGCACATAGGACAGTGAGCACACAGGACAGTGAGCACACAGGACAGTGAGCACACAGGACAGTTAGCACACAGGACACAGGACAGTGATCACACAGGACAGTGAGCACAGGACAGTGAGCACAGGACAGTGAGCACACGGGACAGTGAGCACACAGGACAGTGAGCACACAGGACAGGGAGCACAGGACAGTGAGCACACAGGACACAGGACAGTGAGCACACAGGACACAGGACAGTGAGCACAAGACAGTGAGCACCCAGGACAGTGAGCACAGGGCAGTGGGCACAGGACAGTGAGCACACTGTACAGTGAGCACACAGGACAGTGAACACACAGGACACAGGACAGTGAACACACAGGACAGTGAGCACACAGGACACAGGACATTGAGCACAGGACAGTGAGCACACAGGACACGGGACAGTGAGCACACAGGACACAGGACAGTGAGCACAAGACAGTGAGCACACAGGACAGTGAGCACACAGGACACAGGACAGTGAACACACAGGACAGTGAGCACACAGGACACAGGACAGTGAGCACAGGACAGTGAGCACACAGGACAGTGAGCACACAGGACATGGGACACTGAGCACCCAGGACACAGGACAGTGAGCACAGGACAGTGAGCACACAGGACAGTGAGCACACAGGACAGTGAGCACACAGGACACAGGACAGTGAGCACACAGGACAGTGAGCACACAGGACAGTGAGCACACAGGACAGTGAGCACAGGACAGTGAGCACACAGGGCAGTGAGCACAGGACAGTCATCACAGGACAGTGAGCACACAGGACAGTGAGCTCACTGTACAGTGAGCACACAGTACAGTGAGCACACGGGGCACAGGACAGTGAGCACACAAGACAGTGAGCACACAGGACACTGAGCACACAGGACACAGGACAGTGAGCACACAGGACAGTGAGCACACAGGACAGTGAGCTCACAGGACACAGGACAGTGAGCACACAGGACATTGAGCACACGACAGTTAGCACACAGGACAGTGAGCACAGCACACAGGACAGTGAGCACACAGGACAGTGAGCACACAGGACAGTGAGCACACAGGACAGTGGGCACACAGGACAGTGAGCACACAGGACAGTGAGCACACAGGACAGTGAGCACACAGGACAGTGAGCACACAGGGAATTGAGCACACAGGACGGAGGACAGTGAGCACACAGGACACAGTACAGTGAGCACACAGGACAGTGAGCACACAGTAAGGAAATGCAGGCTCCATAATATTCATTTACTGTGACTCGGATGACAAACTGTTAATATGTCTCCTGCATGGCATCACTGCTACTTGTCCGTAAGTAGCAGCATGCGTCTGTACATAATTCTCTTCCAGTGGGGAGACCTTTTGTTTTCTCATATTTTTCAGTGATTTTTTTTCTTAAGAAAATATTTCTTAACCTTTAGATATGGGAGCACCATCCTGGCGTCTCCTGGCAGCGGATAATATCCCCTTTTGCTTTTCCCTTTACGCTTGTACCCTGCCATGGGTCTGACTGTAAAGCTAACTCTTGAGCCAGATCCTTTCTTGATAATCATTTCATTCCATGAATGATTCATTAGCTGGAGTCCCTATGTCAGGCAGCCCTGTAACAAGGCTCTGGGGGCACAGTGACAAACAAGACAGGAGCTCAGCCATGGCTGGATTCCTCGGGATATGCCTCAATGCCACATACCAAGGGCTGACACAGGACTGCCACGTGAGTCAGCCTGGGCTACGTAGTGAATTCCCGGCCACAGAGTGAGACCCGGCCTCAGATTAAAGCAAACAGACAGAACGCACATGGATACACTGCGCAGCGGAGAAGCTCCGACCCTCAGTGGCTACTAGGGAGCCCCGTATCTCACTGGGACCCTGCGTGGCTAGACTTGCTAATACCCAGTTGCTCTTCACATCACCGTCACACACGTCCACGCTGACACACGCCTCTGGCGCTGCCGGGCATGGGAACAGCCTGGGATGGAGTGCAGAGACTCCAGTTCTACTCATAAATCACCAGCCATGTTACACCTACCCCCTGGAAGGGAATAAGGGGCAGTCCCTCTGCAGGCAGGCTCAAAGTAATGGATCAGGGGCAGTGCACAGTGGCAATGGCCACATAGTGACATTGGTGACCCAGGTGACCCCTGAGGACCACTAGGGTGAGGGGCTAAGGCCTAGGATAGTCAAGGAAAGCTTGTTGAAAGAAGATGTATTTCATCTGAGATTCGAAACATCCACATGGGAAGGAAGAGTTTATATAAAGAAAGCATGGGGTTTTCCCTCCTGCTCTCACTCTCCTTACCGCTCCAGAGGCTACAGCTAGTATGCGTAAGGAGAGAGAACACACCAAAGCCTGGCACTCATTAGGAGATGAACAAAAATATCAAATAGAAGTGTAATAATCAATAGTCAGGTACGCATACCCACACACATGTCAATGGGAGGAGGTGCATATGTGTACACACAGAAATAGCTGGCCAGAAATTCCAGTCCAGGGTCTAGAGCTCAATTCCAAGCAGGACAAAATGAGCAGGTGACAGCTAGATGGTAAAGAGGCAGATAGATAAAAAGATGGATATAAATAAATGAAATGATAGATGATAGATGATAGATAGATAGATAGATAGATAGATAGATAGATAATAGACAGACAGATGATAGGCTGATGATAGGTAGGTAAGTAAGTAAATAGGTAGATGATAAATAGACATGATGGATAGATAGACAGATAATAGATGGATAATAGATAATAGACAGGCAGATAATAGATAGGTAGATGATAAATAGACATGATAGATAGATAGATAGATAGATAGATAGATAGATAGGCTGATAATAGGTAGATAGATTGATAGATAATTGCTAGCTAGAGAGATGATGATGATGATAGACAGATAGACAGATAATAATACATAAGACAGACAGCTAGATAGGTTGATGAGGGGTAGACGATAGAATGGAGAGATGGAGAGAGGTGTCACGGGACTGCCTGACTCCCACTACTTATGGAACAAGAACACACTAATGGACTTGAGAATTCTCAAGTCTCAGAACCGAACACCTGGAGTCAGTCTACAAGGAGAGAGTTACTTCCCTAGGAGATGAGTCTAAGAAAGAGAAACAAGCTGATTTCTGCATCCAGACCCATGTCTCCTAGCACCCTCAGCCCCCTCTCTGCCTCACTATAGAACCTACGTCACAAAGTAACTGTGAGCACCAAGCAGAGAGAAGCTCATATCGTTACTGTTCGGCACATAGTAGGACATCAAGTCCAGCTCCTCCTCTTTGACCCACATTTGCTAAGTGATAACAGACTGCCCCAACTAGAAACTACCATCCTCATTTTACAAGTGAGAGAACCACATACAACACTGTGATACCCCGGGCAGGGAAATAGCTAGTAACAGTGCAAGTGGACGTCCCAAACCAGGGCTCTCTCTACGTAACTCCTGCTTGTTCTCCATTTAGCTGAATCGCTACCTACAGAGGCTGAGCCGCCTACCTCATTTAGAACAAGGAGGAGACTAAGCTGGGCTGGAACTTCTCTTCACACAAGTGCATACATATTAAACGAGTGCACACAACCACGGCCATAAAGTCTAATCAACAACTCTGTCGTGATGATGACCCTCTGGCACAGACATCAAAGGGGCTCAGCTCCAGCCTTCCAGCTTGATTTTAAAGTTTCTCTCTCCTATTTTGATGGCCCCTCCGAACGTTCTCGGCCGGGCCGGAAGAAGACAGTCCCTCAGAATCCCGGATCTCCTTCACATCTTGAACACGCTTGTTAGTGAAAATTAGAACTTGTTAAAGATTAATTCTTCAAGCCTCGCCAAGCTTTCTTCTCCAACAAAGGAAGCATCAATTATAGGCTCCCACGTAAACTTTGCCCCTTTCTTGGATGCCTGCTGCCCTTTATAAATCTTAGATTTCTTCCCCTTGAGTATCCCTTCAAAGGAGAGATCTTACTGCCTCCAGGGGTTGATAACTGATTGCAGAGTTGCCTATTTAGAGCTGTTCAGTGGGAATTAAGCCGGTTCAATGCTGTCAGACCCAGAATATAGCTGTCAAATACCATTACAAGTGAAACATCCCTGATAAGAAATAATGACCAGATGTCAGTCCGCTTCTCCTTACCCTTAGTGCAGACCTCTACCACACAAAAAGGCAACGTTTAGGGGTTGGGGATTTAGCTCAGTGGTAGAGCGCTTGCCTAGGAAGCGCAAGGCCCTGGGTTCGGTCCCCAGTTCCGAAAAAAAGAACCAAAAGAAAAAAACCAAAACACAAACAAAAAGGCAACGTTTCTCCCTTCTTAGAAAGAAGACACTTCTGATATTTCCGTCAAAACCCTAGCAGTGTTTTCAGCTATTAAAAAATATAGTTCTAAGGCCATCCGAAATTGATAGAAGCGGTTTTTTTCCCCCTTTCATAAAATGTTTGGAAATCCATTTCAGAGCCCACAAATTTTATTAATGCAAGAAAAACGGTTTTTTAATTGTACCTGTTCAGATAACACATGTTGCTGACTTTGACGGTGTGTGAGTCAGTGGGGTGCAAACGTGGCTTCTTGAAAGCTTTTTTAAGGGGCGCGGACTTAATTCCTGAGGTCACGGAAAGTGAGTGAAAGGTTCTAAGCACAATCAGGTTGGGTTCTTACGAAGATTGATTTTTAGCGAGGGGCGGTGTGATCCTACCACTCAGGAGGCAGAGGCAGAAGGGGCAAGGCCATGGGCTGTGCAGTGAGACTCTCTCCCTCAGAATGAAAAGCGATGTTTACCATCTCGGCACTCATCTTCTCCCTCCCGCCTCTCTCTGTTCGTTGCCTTTGCGGTAATGCACAATTCACACGCAGTCACATACAGGTCCGTGTCTTAGGGTTACTGTCGCTGCCATGAAACACCATGACCGAAGGTAAGATGGAGGAAAGGGCTTGTTCAGCTCACACTTCCACTTGACTGCGCACACCATTAATGGAAGTCAGGACAGGAACTCAAGCGGGGCAGGAACCTGGAGGCAGGCGCGGATGCAGAGGCCATGGACGAATGCTACTCACTGGCTTGCTCTCCAAGGCTTGCTTAGTCTGCGCTCTTAGAGAACCCAGGACCACAGCCCAGGGATAGCCCCACCCGCAATAGGCTGGGCCCTCCCCCATCAATCACTAATTGAGAAAACACCCTACAGGCTTGCCTACAGCCTGATCTTACGGTGACTCTAGCTTGTGTCAAGCCGACATAAGCCCAGCCAGCACAACTGACCCCCCTAGCAACTTTACGCCCAAAACACATCACTTTTTAATTTTCAAATCCTTTTTCGTTTATCCTCATGTGATCTTATATCACAGTGTAGGGCATAACTTTAGATGTCCTTACAAATTCAAACACACGGAAAGTTCAACCTCTTCAAAACACCCAGTCTCAAAAAAAAAAAAAAAAAAAAAAAAATCCAAAATCCTTTAAAAGTTCAGAGTCCGTCAATGGTGGGCTCCTGTAAAAAGTCAAAATTAACTTAAATATTTTCTTACTTCAAGAGGGAAGAACCAGGGCACGGTCGCAATCTGAACAAAGCAAAACCAAAGTGCAATCTGTGTAAATAACTAATGTCTGGGATCCACTCACCCTCTCCTGGGCTCTTTCTAGGGACTTAGGTCTCTTATCAGACCCGGCCCTCTGTAGCACGCACTGCTTGCCTTCCAGGCCCCGGCTGGCTCCATTCCACTGCTGCTGCTGATCTTGGTGGTCACCCCGTGGTACTGAGAGCTCCAATACAATGGGGTCTTCTGCTGCAACCGGGCTGAACTTTCGCCACTTCAGCCAAGCCTCAACCTCTCTCCATGACCCCTTCATACCTCAAAACTACCGGGCTGGTTCTGACACGTCACCAAGTTCAGTTCGTTACTCTCTTCTTTTTTTTCTTTCCGGAGCTGGGGACCGAACCCAGGGCCTTGCGCTCGCTAAACAAGCGCTCTACAGCTGAGCTAAATCCCCAAACCCCGTTACTCTCTTCTTTTTTTTTTTTCTTTTTTTTTTTTTTCTTTTTCTTTTTTTTTTTCCGGAGCTGGGGACCGAACCCAGGGCCTTGCGCTTACTCTCTTCTTAATTACTGCTAACGTCTCAGCTCCAGCTGACCGTCACTCACTGTCTGGTAAAGTTCAGTGGTCTCTCGTCAGTCACAGCTGATTCTTCAGCCCCGGCCAGCCAGAACCTCAGATCCTCAACTCAAAATAACAAATGGCCCAGACAGAGCTCTTCAGTGCCTCAAACTTCCCTCTGGAACATCACAAGCCAGGCCTCCACAGTCTTACCTTCCAAGCTTTCAACACTCAAACTGGTTCTTCTTGCCCAAAGTTCCAAAGTCCTTTCACAATCCTCCCAAAACAATGGTCAGGGCTAATCGCAGCAACACCCCATTACACTGGCACCAATTTGTCTCAGAAAGGTGTACTGACTGGCTTTTTGTGTGTCGACTTGACACAAGCTGGAGTTATCACAGAGAAAGGAGCCTCCGTTGAGGAAATGCCTCCATGAGACCCAGCTGTAAGGCATTTTCTCAATTAGTGATCAAGGCGGGGAGGACCCAGCCCATTGTGGGTGGAGCCATCCCTGGGCTGGTGGTCCTGGGTTCTCTAAGAAAGCAGGCTGAGCAAGCCAGGGGAAGCAAGCCAGTAAGAAATATCCCTCCATGGCCTCTGCATCAGCTCCTGCTTCCTGACCTGCTTGAGTTCCAGTCCTGACTTCCTTTGGTGATGAACAGCCATGTGGAAGTGTAAGCTGAATAAACCCTTTCCTCCCCAACTTGCTTCTTGGTCATGATGTTTTGTGCAGGAGCAGACACTGTGACTATGACAAAAGGGTTGCCATTGCTGCAATGAAACACCATGACCAAAGCTTTGGGAGGAAAAGGTTTATTTCACTCACAGTTCCATAAAACAGTTTATCATCTAAATCCACGAGGGCAGGAATCAGGCAGTGCAGGAACCTGGAGGCAGGAGCTGAAGCAGAGGTCATGGAGGAGTGCTGTTCACTGGCTTGCTCCTCATGGCTTGCTCAGTCTGATTTTTTTTTTTATAGAACCCTGGACCACAGCCCAGGGATGACAACATCACAATGGGCTGCACCCTCCCCCATCAGTCACTAATTAAGAAAATGCCCTAGAGGTTCGCCCACAGCCTGATCTTAATGGAGACACTTTTCTCCACTGAGGATTCTCTTCTCAGACGTTAGCCTGTATTAAGTTGATATAATACTAACCAACACTGCCTATGCCCATTTTCCCAAGAGAGAAATTTCCTCTACTTTGTTCTTTATTATGGAGCTCAGTAGAAGGTCAGTTACAGAACCACTTGACGATCATATACAGGATAAAATAAATGAACAGATAAATACTATAGAAGGTGGAAACTGAATCTTCAGAGGTCCATCAGGAACCCATTATTGTTTACAAAGTGTTCTTAGAGGCCTGAAGTAAGGTACTTATCACAAAATAAGATTTGAGCAGTGCACACAAATAATCCCAGCGTCCAAGAAACTGAGACAGGAGGATGGCACATTTGAGATGAATTTGGGCTACATTGTAAGACCTGTCGGAGAAGGAGAAGAAAGGAGGGGGAGAGGGGAGGGTAGGAGGGGAGGGGAAAAAGAAGAGGAAGGGAGGAGAGAAGGAGGGGAGGAGTGGGAGAGGAAGGAGAGGAGGAGAGGGGAGAAGAGGAGAGGAGGGGAGAAGGGGAGAGGAGGGGAGAGAGCAGAATAGAAAGGAATTAGAAGTGTGTAATGAGACTATGTGGGTTAGTACAGAAAAGCAAAGTGCTTTAAAGAAATTTGGAATTTTCCAATTTAACCAAAGAAAGTTTTGATTCCAAATAGAAAAAGGGCGAATTACAGATAAAGTATTATTTCTACATGTTGGGTATAGAAAAGATTCAGATAATGCAAATAAGATAACATGTGACCCCTTTAAAGGGGTCTACATCATGCTCAAAGCATTTTCAAGTATTACTTACCAAATGCTTCATTCCACTCACTGGCCCCTCCCACTATCCTTCCCCACTGAGGCCAGACAAGGCAGCCCAGCTAGAAGATCCTTTAGTCTCTCAATGTAACAGATTATGGCTGTGACTTTCAGACTCTGACGTCATCCCTGCCTTGCACAGATAAAGCTTACTTGGCTACAATGTATCTTTCTATACTTAATGTCAGGGGGCTGTTGGTTCTATTTCTTTTACTTCTTTCATCCTGTTTAATCATATTCATAAGCAAATCAGATCTGTAATTCTTCCTCTGCTGTACCATCTCTGTTCAGATACTGTATCAATGCTGCCAGTCTTTTTTTTTTTACTGGATATTTTGTGTATTTAAAATGTATCCCTTTCCCCCCTCTCCCGTACTCCTTCCACCCTCCCCCTGCTTCCATGAACATGCTCCCACTCCCACCCACTCCCACCTCAATGCCCTGGCATTCCCCTACACTGGGGAAACGAGCATTCACAGGACCAAGGGCTTCTCCTCCTTTTGATGCCAGACAGTGCCATCCTCTGCTACATATGCAATTGGAGCCATGGGTCCCTAAATGTGTACTCATTGGTTGGTGGTTTAGTCTCTGGGAGCTCTGGAGAGGTCTGGTTGGTTGATATTGTTGTTCTTCCTATGGGGTTGCAAACCTCTTCAGCTCCTTCAGTCATTTCTCTACCTCCTTCATTGCGGTCCCTGTGCTCAGCTGAGGGTTAGCTGCAAGCATCCTCATCTGTATCAGTAGGGCTCTGGCCAGAGCCTCTCAGGAGACATCCATATCAGGCTCCTGTCAGCAAGCAGTTCTTGGCATCAGCAATAGTGACTGGGTTTGGTGGCTGCATATGGGATGGAAGGAACTAAAACCATCCAATGGGAAAAGACAGCATTTTCAACAAATGGTGCTGGTTCAACTGGAGGTCAGCATGTAGAAGAATGCAAATTGACCCATTCTTACCTCCTTGTACAAAGCTCAAGTCCAAGTGGATCAAAGACCTCCACATAAAACCAGATACACAGAAACTAATAGAAGAGAAGGTGGGGAAGAGCCTGGAACACATAGGCACATGGGGAATTTTCTTGAACAAAACACCAATGGCTAATGCTCTAAGATCAAGAATCAACAAATGGGACCTCATAAGACTGCAAAGCATCTGTAAGGCAAAGGACAGTGTCATTAGGACAAAATGGCAACCAACAGATTGAGAAAAGATTTTTACCAATCCTACATCTGATAGAGGGCTAATATCCAATTATACAAAGAACTCAAGAAGTTAGACTCTAGAGAATCAAATAACCTTATTAAAAAATAGAGTACAGGGGTTGGGGATTTAGCTCAGCGGTAGAGCACTTGCCTAGCAAGCGCCAGCCCCTGGGTTCAGTCCTCAGCTCCGGGGGGGGGGGGGGGGGGGAGGATAGAGTACAAAGCTAAACAAAGAATTCTCAGTTGAGGAATACCAAATGGCTGAGAAGTGCCTTAAAGAAATGTTCATCAGGAAAATGCAAATCAAAACAACCCCAAGATTCCACCTCACACCAGTCAGAATGACCAAGATCAAAAACTCAGGTGACAGCAGTTGCTGGGGAGGATATAGAGAAATAGGAACACTCCTCCATTGTTGGTAGGATTGCAGACTGGTAAAACCATTCTGGAAATCAGTCTGGAGGTTCCTCAGAAAATTGGACATTGAACTACCTGAGGACCCAGCTATACCACTCCTGGGTATACACCTAAAAGATGCGTCAACATATAACAAAGACACGTGCTCCACTATGTTCATAGCAGCCTTATTTATAATAGCCAGAAGCTGGAAAGAACCCAGATGCCCTTCAACAGAGGAATGGATTAAAAAAATGTGGTACATCTACACAATGGAGTACTACTCAGCTATCAAAAACAATGACTTCATGAAATTCATAGGCACTTCACTTCTTCACATGATAGCCAAGTCCCATTCCCTTTACTTTTAGTTTTGAACAGTTTGTTTAAGGTGAAGCTGTTCTCAACTCTGAACACCTAATGAGAGTCACCTGTCAATCTTCCTTGGTGTGAGACCTTAGTTCTAGAGTGGTTGTCGATACCTCATACTACTTCTTGGTCACATTTTCTGTTTCTTCTCGGGTTTTTTAATGTGTTTATTTTTAGACAGGGACTCTCTGTTATGTAGCCCTGGCTGGTCTGCAACTCTCTACACAGACCAGACTGGCCTCAAACTCACAGGGCTCAGTCTCCCAAAAGCTGGAATTCAAAGTGTGTGTCACCACGCCTGGCCCACGTTTTCTCTTTCTTCTTGAAATAAATCTAGCATTTTATACTCTTCTAGAAATTTAGTCTTTTCCTTTTTCAACATTTCAATAAACAGTCGTTCATAGTACTTGTTTAAAATGTTTTCTGAGCTCTGTCTTTGAAAACGCTAGCCTCTTGTCCTGTCTCCTCAGTACGGTGCTGAGACCACTGTACACTTTAGTGAGTTATCACGGAGGTAAAACACTAATGGATGGAAGGGGTTTTAAACAAGATACAAGTGTAACCATAGAAACAGCATGATACAAGCATTGGCTGTTGCCGCTCATGGCACTAAAAGTTTCCAAGTTTACACTGGCTTATTAGGAGGAATTACGTAGTTTATTAATTTTGCCCCTTAGTTTATCTTTAATTTCCTCTCTCCTGGTTATTTTTTCTTAGCCTATCCAAGTCATATGAGTTGAGCTATTAGTTTACTAGGTCTTATCTACGTTCTGTAGTTACAAATTTCTCTCCCAGCTCCATTTTCACCGTGAAAGCACCATTGCCGATCTCTAGGGTCTTCCTCTGGTGCGCCATTTTTTAAAGGTTCTGCTCTGAGCGGCCTTTCCAGTGATTTTCAGGTCAAAAAACGATTTCGTGTTTTTATTACAGTGTAGTCAGAGTGTAGTCATAGAACATGATCCACATGGTGTTGTTTGACCTTTACTAAGTCATCTTGGTGTTTGGTGTACCCTGAAACATGGGGCCCTGCACATGCTAGGCAAGAGCTCTGCCATGCTTCACCCCCAGATGTAGAGGAATTTTGATCTGGCAACATGGCTGCTCTGGCAAGGGACAGCATCCAAAGATCTAGGTCTTCATGACCCGGCTGGAATGCAGACATGCACTTAATCCCACCTTTAATCCCAAATAATGAAGGTAAGGTTAGTTTGTAGAAGGAAGCAGCCATGTTTGAAAGGGATGTCTAATTGAGTGGCAGACAAAGTGATAGATCAGAGAAGGATTTGAAAGAATGAGTCAGAGACAGAATGCACCCGACTCTCAGGAGAAGAGGCAGGAAACGGAGGCTAAGAGCAGCGCAGGGAGAGACAGCGAGTTGGGAGTCTGTGCTGCAAGTGCTGTTCAGTGGAGTTCATTCATAAATTCATACAGTTCAGTGCAGGTCAGCAGGGGCAGTCGAAGCCAGAGAATGAGCAGGATGATCAGAACAAATTGCCAGGATTATTTGAGACCAAGCAGAGCAATTCAGTGAAGAGCAAAGAGAAGCCAGATTGAGTCAGTCAGCTGGAGAGGAGTTTGAGCCAGCACGGCTGACTTGAACCAGCCAGCCAGAGTTCAGAAAGAACTAGGAAGGGTGAGCTTATTCAGCAGCAAGTCTTTGAGACAATAATTGCGTAAGGTGAATAAAAGATACTTTTATGCCCAGACTCTCATAAAGCTCGTCATGTCTGTCCTTACTAAAGAAGGGTCTGTCTGTACTCTCTGCCAAGGACCCAGGTACATCGATGACATATTCACACACGCGTGTTAGTTCGAGCCTGTTCCCTGCATTACCTACACCAGGTATCTACTTGCTTTTCTTAGTTCTCGGAAGAAAATACATCACTGTCCCATTACTTTATTGGTTTGGGTTGGCTTTGGGTTTTTTGAGTCAGGGTGTCACTATGTAGCCCTCATGGACTGAAACTCAATATGTAGACCAGGCTGGCCTCAAATTCAGAGACCTTCCCGAATCTGCCTCTTGAGTGCTGGGATTTAAGGCACACACCACCGTGCCTGACCCTTGTTGCTACTTCTAACACATCCATTTTCTTCATTACATCTTCTTTCTAAAGATTTGTTTTTGTAATTATTCATATCTGTGTGTATCTGTGGACCTGAAAATGCTGGTGCCCACGGAGTCTAGACAAGGATGCCAGATCCCTTAGACCCAGAGTCACATGCAGTTTTGAGCCACCGTGTGGGCGCCAGGACCAAATCGGGTCTCCTGTAAGAGCAGTGCATGCTCATGGCCAGAGTCATCCTCTCCAGCCTTGATTGTGAGTGTGTGTTTGCCTGTGTACACGAGCGTGGAGGTGCCCAGCCAAGCTAGAGGTCTCCTGGAACTGGTGTGACACAGGGCTGTGAGCTGCCGGGTGTTGGTAGTGGGATTCAAACCTGGGTCCTCTGCAAAAAACAGTACACACTGTAAACTGCTGAAATGCCTCTCAAGCCACACAAGAGTTTCTTGTCCTAGAATCAAATTCCACTGATTCATTCTTCGGCTATCTCAGTCTGGTACTCGATTATTAAATTCTTAATTTTACAGTTTTAATTTTCTGCATTTGTAACAAGTCCTCCTTAGCTTTTCTGTGCTCTATGGCTCCAACACACTCCTCCCTCGCTCGAGGGTCCTTCGGGTGTGTACTTAGCTCTTCGTTGTATCATTCCTCTCTGTCTGGTGTACGCTGTTGACTTTATTTTCCTTCTGTGGCAGAGTAATCTTTCTGTTCTCTAGTGTTTTCTTCCCATAGGAAATTTCCCCCCCGGGGGGAAATGCTCCGTTCCTCGCGTTCCTCGAAGAGAGAAACAAAAAACCCTAGACCCTCTTTTCCTCCCCTTAGTTTAGGGAAGGAAGAGAAACTGCCATCTAGTGGACAGTGCTTAGCATTACAGTCCAGATTTGATCACTTCCCATAGGTGTTTCTCGCACCAGGTAAGGTCGCCTCAGTACAACCCCCACCCTTTAGTATCAGAAGCTATTGTGGTGTGGGGCAGTACGAAGACATCTGGTGTTTTTCTGCTCCTGCCTCCTTCCCAACTGTCTCAGGTACAACCTGAGGTCGCTCCCCCTGTCTCAGGTACAACCTGAGGTCGCTCCCCTGGTTCCACCAATTAGGACTCTGCTACAACCATCCTTTGATGACAGACAGTACCAGTCAATTGCTGCTCGGGGCAGCGAGGTGCGACAGTGGCAGAATTAGTAAGTTTTCTCCGCTGCTCCTTGAACTGTACACAGACCTCTCTCGCCCTGGCCACCACTGCTTCCCCTCGGGGGCTCATCAACAGCCCCCTCTCTGGGATTTGCCACAATCTTTACAGCCTGTTCTCAGATTCAGTATTCTTCTCCACAGCACAGAGGGAGCGCGGTGCATTCCAAGCAGGCGCTCCACCACCCAGCTAACCCTCCAGCCCTCAGGAACCTTCTTCGGGGATCTTTCACGGCTTCCATGTTGAGTGCAAGAGGGTTGGGGGCACTTCGGGGATGCTTCCGCTTGATTATAAAATATAATCTTGGGGTTGGGGATTTAGCTCAGTGGTAGAGCGCTTGCCTAGCAAGCGCAAGGCCCTGGGTTCGGTCCCCAGCTCCGAAAAAAATAAATAAAATAAAATAAAATAAAATATAATCTTCTGGGAGGGAAAAGGCAGCGTCCGCACAAAGGCGGGCATGTTCAGATACACACCCGAGGTCCAGAGTGTGGCTTCCCTCCGAGGCATTTCAGGATTAAGTACTATAGCCAAGACAGTGTTCTCTGTATTCAAGGGAGCTTCTAAGGTGGTTCTCAACGGTCCGAAAGACGCAGATGAGAAAATCGAGAAACGTGTGCACAGCACCTCCTATCAAAATTCCTAGTTTTGAGATCTGACCATACCGTTCGATTTTGGTAATTTACCTGCTTAAACTCTCTATGCCTTGGAGTCTGTGGTTCCAGAATAGACAGTAACAGCTGATCTGCTGTTTCGGCTGTTTTAAGTGTCTAAGTTGGTGAACTGGCTGCTTTTGTGTGTCAACTTGACACAGGCTGGAGTTATCACAGAGAAAGGAGCCTCAGTTGAGGAAATGCCTCCACGAGACCCAGCTGTAAGGCATTTTCTCAATTAGTGATCAAGGTGGGAGGGCCCAGCCCATTGTGGGTGGTGTCATCCCTAGGCTGGTAGTCTTGGGTTCTATAAGAGAGCAAACTAAGCAAACCAGGGAAGCAAGCCAGTAAGTAACATCCCTCCATGGCCTCTGCATCAGCTCCTGCTTCCTGACCTGCTTGAGTTCCAGTCCTGACTTCCTTTGGTGATGAACTGCCATGTGGAAGTGTGAGCTGAATAAACCCTGTCCCCTCCAACTTGCTTCTCTGTCATGATGTTTGTGCAGGAACAGAAACCCTGACTAAGACAGGTGATGCCAGCATACTTCTCAATCAGGTACCCAAGGCCTGGGCTTATGAAGGAAAAAACAAAAACCCAGCCCCAGAGTCCAGCTGTTTTTTTTCTTCTGCCTTCATTCCAGAGCAAGCATCTACAACTGAGCTTCACCCTCCTGGTGCAGTTGTGAGATCCAAATGACCGGGTGACTGTGAGGGGCTTATGAAGTACCCTGGAAGGTCCCAGTCATCACACACGTCAAGGTTACTAACGCAAACTTTAGAGTGAGAGCAACAAGAACCTTAAACAAGAATCCAAACCTGAGCTTTTACACCGGGCGCTGGAGCTCCTCCTTCCGTAACTTGCTTCACCCTCCGAGGTGACCCAGCGTGGTGGGCCTGGAAGCCCCTCACTCCCCGGCAGCTGTCCGATTCAAGCTGCATCGTCATCTGGACTCTGTTTTCGAGGGAAAGCGTAGCAGGAGCACACTGAGAGGAAAAGTCTTTGTTCCATAAAGATTAGCCAAAGGAGTCTGCAGACATGAATACAAACACGTTCTGACTGACTGGATAGGCAAAGTGTGTGTTCAGGTCTGGCCAGCTGTGTCCCCCCCCCCCCAAAAGGCTCACTGTTAGGGGCTAACGCCCAGGTGGTGGCAATGCTTTGGAAGATGCTGAAAACCTCAGGGACTGAGGTCTACTGGGTACAGCCACGGGGAGGGTGAGTGTGGAGGATGAGTGTGGTGTGCCCTTGGGGTACAGAGTACCTTTCCTGTCACCCCCCTGTGCTTCTCAGCCACCATGATGCAAGTCAACATCATCCCTGCCATGATGAACTGAACCTTCTGAAACTGACAGCAAAGTAAATCTGTACACGTGCACACATGGTCACACATAGTCACAATCACACACACACACATGACTCACATACATACACACACATGCATGCACACATACTTTCACATATACATGTATGCACCACACATGTGCACACACCCTGCACACGCACGCACACATTCATGCACACACACACACCCTGCACATACATGCATACTCATACATTCATGCACACATTCATGCACATACATACGCACATTCACACACATGCACATCCACACATTCATACATAAACACACACACACACACACACACACACACACACCCTGCACACACTCCACACTCACGTACATGTACACAGTTAAAAACAAAAGATTGAAAGCAGAAACACATTCTTTGGGCCGGACTGTGAACTACCAGCCCTGAGCCGTCACAGGAGTGTGAACCCTGACAAGACCTATTCTCGAGGGAAGTGAGCCTACTGAAGACAAGGGTAAAACCGTGTGTTCAAATCATGCTACTTCTAACTGGCTTAGAAACCCAGACAATGCTAAACTCTCAACGTTAGCTGTTGTACATGCAAACGGGAAAATAAGAGTCCCTACCAATAGGACTATCAGAAGGTCAAACATAGTAAGAGTTAACATAGCACCCAGGGGGGAAAGATGTGTGTTTGCGTCATTTGACAGCATAAAAAAAATTGTCCTAAATCAAATATGGAAAAGTCTAGGAGAAAGGAAAAATTTCACTTCTAAAGGTTCTCAGCTTAAGTCGCCTCTGGGGAAGGTCATGGCATGGGCAGTGAGGTTTCCTCTGCTGGATCACCACTACCAAAGCAGCCCTCAGCCTGCCTTCCCTCTCTGCCTGGCCAGACTTAGGACCCTGTCAGAAGCAGAGAGAGTAAGGTGAAGGAACGAAGGCTTCCTGGAAGTCGTATTTTGACTTGTTTCCTTCTTCTGAGACTGACAATGCTATGGATTCTTCAGAGTCCTGCCCACAGCCCCTTAACCCCACCTTCACCCGTTAGAAATACTAGACTCTAAAGAAAAGCACTTCTCTCTCGCACCCGAGGTCTCGGTCTCCCCTGGCATCATTGAAGGAAGACTGGAAAGAACTAGGGTCCTTCAATGGTGGGTTGTGTATAAACCCCAAGAGATCTAAGTGACTGTGAGCTATGAAAGCCGCCGTTTCACCTCTCAGCCTTCATGCAGTCTGAGACTTAAGATACTCAAGAACTGCAGCAGCGGGGACCGAGGACGGCTTCCTCCAAGGGACGTGTGGTGAACTTTAGTCCTCGAGACTAACTCCACGTATTTCTTTTCTTCAGATAAACACCAATCATTAGGTGGAGTTAGCCCCTGGGCCTAAAAGTTTCCTCCTGGAGTTCTAACTCCACCACGATTATTTCAGATTGGTAGGCAGGTTCTTAATCCTTTCTTAGTTGAAGCCACCATATACAGGTCAGAGACATGTTCTCCCAAGTGAAGTTTCAGATACACATGCCCCACGACAGAAATTTGAGTACTAAATTATTCTCTCCGACTTTAAAAAAGGAGGTATTTTCCTAAACAATAGGATTTGGGGATGGGGGCGGTGCTCGAGGCATCACCTTTGAAAAGAATGGCTCTGCTGCCCCCTGCTGGCCACTATAAAATACTGCATAGGTAGGGCAGACAAAATCACTACATCTCCCAATGCACCACAAACACACACTCACATGCACACACGAGCACACATGCATGCACACACAGGCACACATACCACCTTCCCACATAGCCTTCCCTAATGCAGTTGGCATGTTTTCTCTGCAGTCACTCCGGGAAAGAACAACACATAATCCCTTCCTGAATATCAGTCTGACACGTATGATGTTCCAACCTCTGTGGTTCGCATATGTGAATCTAGTATCACGGATTCAGCCTACCGTGGTGAAAACCTCTGGAGAACTCTGTACCGAACAGGTAGACGTTTTTCATGCTTTTCCCTGAACAAGAGTCTAACAGCTTCATCAAACTGAGTGTTCTAAACAGTCTAGAGATGGATTGCAGCGCACAGGATTCTGTCCATGGATTACAAGCAGAAAGTCCACCTGGTGGGTCAGTGTCCCACAAACTGATGTTGTTGCTGCCACTTGGTACTGCTCTTGTCCTTTGAACCACAGCACATCGATACTGTTCTCTGATTTGCTTCTATGCCCGGAATATGACTGACTGGCTACTGCAGCCAGTCAGCCCCTGATTCCTGACCCATTTCCATCTCCCACTTCAAGCAGCAAGGGACGGTCGTGCAACCAAGCCCTGTACAAAGAGGTGTAAGCAGAGACTTGTGGGGAAATCCCTGAGAACAACAGAGAAATAGGCCCTGTGCCTCTCCTTCTCTGGTGTCCCTTTCCCTGTCTCATCAGCAGATATGTTACCAGAAAATGCAACAGCATACTGAGATGGGGGTGGGGGATGGGACGGGACAGAAGATTGAAGATGTGACTCAGACACCAGGGAGATGAACCGAGGAGTAACCATCGAACGCCAACTCGAAGCGCATACAAATCTTACCGGAACTGACCGGGGATGGGGAGGGCTCTGAAGTCTACAGGGGATTTCCAACCGAACTAGGAATCACTGTGAACCATGCTGATCCACTACAAACCTTGGTCCATTTTGATGCTGAGAAGCCCACGCTGAGTGAAGGCAGTCCCTTCTCTGGTGAGCTGACATTCTGGTGAAAGAAACAGGTGATAAACCATATCAAATAATTCTAGATAGTGACACGTGACCGCAGAGGCAGGAGAGCCCTGGACATGCTGCAGCTTAACCTTGCTCAGAGCTGAGAGCCCGCTGTGCCCAGGCTGGCAAGAGGGGCACTGTATATCCAGTGGGTGCGAGGCAAAGGGGCAGGAGGTGGGCTGCACAGCTGTGACCCCATGACCAGGGGCAAGCACCACAGGGGACAAGGTCCGAAGGGCGCACACCTGAACTACCAACAAATGTGGTACCAAAGAAAGGCGCGCAGAGCCTGTGTTTGTCTGGCTGCATTCAGTACGAGCCATGAGTCAAATACGGGAGCCATATCCATCCTCCACAGAGAGGAAGGAACATGGGAACTTCTCAGGAAAACAAAAAAAACAAAAAACAGTGCAAGTCAGTGAATGGGCCACTAGAGAGGAGAATCCGCCTGTCTTTGGTTGGTTTCTGATGGAACAGGGACACATTTGTAACTGAGGGGCAGAATTACGGTACACTGTGTTTTCTAACCTCAAATCCAGTTTCCTGCAATGTGAGTCCTCAGATCCTCTGAAGCCATGTGGTTGGAGAGACCAGCTATAGGAGACAGGTTCTCTCTCTCTCTTTCCTAAGGACGGCCCCAGCAAGAAGGCTGGAAGAAACTGGGTTCTCGGAAGAGAAAGGGAAACTCATGGAGCCCACAGGACACGTGTTTTTTAATATGCTGTAATGTGGAATGCCAGACACACATGGGTAGCTCCTGAGTCGTGATCGCCTCTTGTCTTTAAGATTTAAGGACTGGCTGCATTGTCCCTGGCTACTGAGCTCCATACACACCATACACACCGTACACATAGTGGACATTCAGAATAAATTCAATGGAACAATAGACACACACATCCAAGAAAAGGATCTGTAATGTCAAGCTTACTTGGGGGTATCTATACATGGCATTCCCTGTGCTAGACCCTGGGGACAGAAAAGGGGACAGATACAGACCTTCTGGGCAAGCAAAAGTCAGTGAATAAGGAAATGTCTACCACACATTTGTGCCTGCTCTGATGCATTTCTGTGCTTGCTGACAAGCCAACCAAGGGCATGGGCCTCAGGAGTCCCTGCAAGAGGAAGAGGTTGGGGAACCCCAAGATGCTCATTCTGAACAATTTGAGTCAGGGACGTTTCTTCATTCGGTTTGTGCATTAGGCAATCATAACACCTTCATACAGACAACGCTCAAATTCTATACTGTTTGTATTTTCTAGACCAGTGGTTCTCAGCTAGGAGGGATTCTGCCTCCTAGGTGCACGGCAGGGTCTGGATCTATTCCCGATTGTTGTGACTGACTCTCCACTCCAGGACACGGTTAGGTAGACCCGAGATTGCTGCTAGAGAGCCTACGGTGCCCAGGGCAGGACCTCACAACAAAGAACTGTCCAGTCTAAATGTCCATGGTGCCAAGACTAAGAACCCATGCTCCAGAACGAGGAACCAGAGAGAGAAGGCTCAGTGGTTAGGACTTCATTCTGTTCTTGCAGAGGACCCAAGTTCAAGTCCCAGGGCCTAAGGTGGCTGCTCACACAATCCCGGAACTCAATGCCCTCTTCTGGCCCTTTTGGGTAACTTCATCTCAGACACACACACACACACACACACACACACACACACACACACACACACAGAGCACACATTATTCTAAGTCAGAAAGTACCACACAAACACACTGTTTACTCAAGGTATCTCTAATGCAATTAATAGGACACAGTAATCATTCAATTAAGCGCCTCAACTGTAGATCAATGAAATGCAAATACAACTTATAATGACTACAAGTGAAGTTTTACACATATACTTCAAATACATTAATCAGTCATATATTACATTTCAGGTCCAGGGTCTCAGGAAAACATTACTTAATTAGCATTCCAAACTGAAAGACACCATACTTAACTATAAACTATGAGGTGTTTTGAGGTTTTTTTTTTTTTTTTTAATATATTTCGGCTGGTAACAAGAAAAGGTTTGTCCCATCCTTCTGAGTCGACAATTACACTAATCATATGTTCTGTGGCCTTCAGCGGGATACGTGTGCTCCCCATAGGAAGTTTATGACTTGTAAGAGGAGTTTTATGCAGAATACAAATTGGGAGCATTCCATGATTCCCTCTTGAGGATGCTGAGTTGTGCAGACAGCATCGCTTTATCTGACGTGGTGGTTTTGGATTGGTTTGTCTATTCGCCCCAGGGCTGTCTGGAATCACGGAACAGGGACATGACTGCTGAACCCCAGCTGTTGCAGGAAGCTACGGGAGAAGAGAGGAATTTATGGGCGTTTCGGATGCAGAAGCCACGCAGCAGGGGGGGGGGAGGCCTGGTGACTCTACACCAGAGGCATTATGCAAAAGGAAAACGCAGACTGAGGTGCCAAGGGGGTTCCCCAGAAGCAATAGGGCATCTCTGCAAATCTCTGAAGAATAAATTTAACGATTATTAGGGAACTCTGCCCCCGCGGTTGCAAGCATTGAACTTTATGCCACCAGAAGGGATACTGGGATTTTTCAGGAAAACATGTCATTTTTTTTTCAATAGTGACAATGATCTCAGACTGACAAGCAATTCAAGCCCCAGCTGAGAAGAGTGATTTAACCCTTCGTGGGCAGTCAAGCTGCCATTAGCAGTTATTGATATACCTGTCAGGTGAAGATCTTTGACACCATAGGAGAAGGAGCAATAACTAACATTAAATGACGCCCTGATTTTGTTAGTTTGGACCGAAAGCCTACACAAACCTTGGGAAGAAAGAACATACAAAATAATCATCAAAGTAGAACTCAAGACTAAGTGGATTTTCTTCAGCAGTGCAGCCACAAGTGAGATGCCCGTGCCCCTGTAAAGAACCAGAGGAAGCTGTAAGGCCCACAGAGGGCGGGCAACATGAAAGGGGAGAGGTGGGAGGGCGACTGTCTAGAAAGAGGAAGGGACTTTGGGGTGGAGGAGAAATGAAAGGGTAACTGGATGCATAGGATTGAGATAAGTTATAATGCAAGTATAAACCACCATAGTGAAACCCTTCCCCGTGTACAATTAAGGTATGCCACGAAAACATTTTAAATGCTAATTCAAAGTAAGAAATATTTAAACCCAAACGTCAATATTAACTCTACATACGGATTTACCAGGCCAACATGTGATTTACTTCACTCACTGATTAAAAAAAAAAAAAAACCAAATAAACAAACAAGTAATCCTGACTTCAGTAACGGTAGGAGAAGCGAAGCAGCCAGCACCTCACGCGAGAGCACTTATCCTGTGGAGCAATCTCGTGAGGGAAGCCAATGTTACCTTCACCTCACGGATGAGAAATTAAGGCGTTTGCTTAAAGGCCTTTCCTGAGCTGAGAGAGAACCATACACTGGCAAAGCCAGGCATAGCAAGAATGGAAGATCTGCGAATCCCAAGGCCAATAAACCGTCACTCGGTGCCATCATAAAAGGTCCAGTTGCCACTTCCAAGAGAAGGATGGCTACTGCCGATCATGACTCCTCAAGCACCAGGAGGACCACATGTCTGACCGCGCACTCAATGACAATACACCATCCCAGGGGCAAAGCCAACTTTACAGGCTCCCAAAGTAATGTAGCATCTTCCTCCTAACCCTTCAATTCTGTTTCTCTAACCTCAAGGGATTGCATCAACACAGAAATGATCAACAAATATATAAGGGGTCACGTGAGGAGAAGAAATGTCATATCTAAGTCGCGGAATTCTGTTTCTATTTTACACATTATATTTCTGTTTTCAATACTTTTAAACATTTACACAGTAGCACAATATTATATCCTGTCTTAGTTAAGGTTTCTACTGCTGTGGAGAAACACTAGGAGCAAAAGCGAGCTGGTGAGGAAAGGGTTTATTTGGCTTACACTTCCATCCGGCTGTTCATCACTGAAGGAAGTCAGGACAGGAACTCAGGCAGGGCAGGAACCTGGAGGCAGGAGCTGATGCAGAGGCCATGGAGAGTGCTGCTCACTGGCTTACACCCCATGGCTTGTTCAGCTGCTTCTTACAGAGCCCAGGACCACAGCCAAAGGATGGCCCCGCCCACAATGGGCCCTCCTCCACCATCAATCACTGATTGAACAAATATCCTATAGCTGGATCTCATGGGAGCATCTCCTTAACTGAGGCTCCTTCTTCTCTGGTGACTCTAGCTCGTGTCAAGTTGACACACAAAACCAGCCAGTACATTTCCTTTCTAAATAAAACCAAAAATAATAGATTTGGAGGGAAAAAAAAAAACTCCCCCATCCAAATGTACATTCCCTCCTTAGAAGTTCACACCATTTACTTATCCGTTCAGACACCTTTGCTGTGAATAAACTATCTTTACAGGCTGACAGACAAATAGCCCGGACTTTGTGTGTTTATACACTGATAGAGACTTTGCCAAATGGGATTCTAATGTGCAATAAATGTAACTTGCTTTTCCTTTCCCAAGTGCAGACCATTTACGATGGCTAGAGAGCAGGCACTCGTGATACCTGTCCCACAATGTAAAGATCACTCTTACTGACAAGTACACAGGTTCTTCCCAATATTTTTGCCACCACCAGGAATGCTGTGAAGGCCAGACTCACAGACCCCACTTCAGCAGCCCCCAGACCAAAGCAGTTCCCCCCACACTTGGTCATTTCTGATGCTGGGAAGCATCTGGCCACTGATCATGAGGTAATTTGCTTTATGAAAATCTTTGCGGCATCTTCCTGAAAGAACAAAAACGGCATTTGCTTCACTCTAGCCGCGCAGTACAAGTGCTTCGCTTCCACTAGCTCTTCGGACATTACCATTTCAACAGATGCGTGGCTCTTTTAAAGACACAACTGCCAGTTGGTGAGTATATACCTTAGGTTTCGCCGTGAATATCCAAATCGCCCCCTACATCTTAGGAAGGACATTTCTTCACCAACAGAGGCCACGGCAAATCTTTGGGTTAACCGGAGTTATTGATGTACTGCACCTCAGTCACGAGCACGCATTTACGCACGTTCCATGTTACCCTTCCATTTGCTATGGCTTCTCTCACCCTCCTGTGTCTCCAACCCCCAAAAACCTTGGCTAAACTCCCACTCAGAGACTAGGCTCCCACTCGTATTCCTTCTGCCTCAGCATCCCAAAATGCTAGGTTAGCAGCTGTGGCCCTTCCTCAGGACTTTTTCTTTTTTTTACTTGTTTTTATGTATCAAATATGTCACTGTTTAAGACCTCTGGGATATGCATCTTAAGATTCTTTATTCCAAACCCAGGAGGCTTTTTTAAACCTGATTTTAATGCTGTTGTCTGCCTCCTCGGTGTACTTGAAATGTATGTGCACTGCGCGGTACCGGCGTGTCTTTTCCCCAGTGTCTCTAGCTCCTTCCTAGGTTACCTTCCACAAATGATGAACGTCTAAGGTCTTACTGTACTGTAGTATCCACTTCCTAGTTTCTGCTTTATAAGCTGTCTTTGCACACGGATTTCTGAGCCAGTTGCAGCAGCAGGCATGTAAAGGGTGATGTCTACCTTTCCTACAGAACCTTTGTGTAGCCATTGCCCCCAGGTTGAAGCATCCCTTCCTCCTGAGAGGAAATCCAAGAGGCTCAGGGTCTCACATTCAGGAGGCCCCAGGGCTATCTGAGCAATGGCAGGACCACACTGCCAACAAGCAGTGCAGGCAGCTCCGGGGATGCGGAGTTCTTGAGTGGTTACTCATGCTGGGGTGGGCTTTCTGGCGATGCAGCTACCTTTGAGTTATGCTCTGGTGAGTGACCCCGATAAGCTCACTGGTTCACTAGACTTGACGTCTTGGGTGCCTTCTGTGGTGGTCATTCATCTCCCCAGGCAGTGACACAACAGAACCCCTGCCTGACCTTCCTTCCACCTGAAGCCTTACTCTTCCTGGCAGCTACCAGGAAGTTCGTATGGCTCCTTTAAACAAGACTGGCAGAGCAGTTCCTGAGGATCGCTAAGACACAGGTGAGGCCTTTTTCTCCCTCTTCACTGGATAACGGGAGTCCAGGTTTTTAGGCTGCAGAATAAGGAGGCTCAGTCTTTGACACATGGATGTGCCCATCTACCACACATTGGCTACTCAAGGCTTCCTTAGGACTGAGTTTTCTGTGTGAATCTGCGTGCATGTGTGTCTGTGGTTTGTGTGCTCAGTGCCCAGAGGCCAAGTAACGCGTGGTTCCCTTGAAACTGGAGTTACCAGCGGCTGTGAGCCGCATGTGGGTGCTGGCAGCAGACCGCAGGTCCTCTTCAAGAACAGCAAGTGCTCTTAATTCCTGAGACACTTCAGCCTCCCATAGCTGTTATTTTTAACTTTTACCCATAGTCAATATTAAAACAATTAAAATATACACTGAATAATCCACTTGAAACAAACTGACATAGAGACCATCAACTTTTAATAGACGAGAATATAGGTTTGTTTACCCAAGTATTTCACATTCTTCACTAAAATATGTAGTTTCTTTCATGTGGCTATCCCTTACCTCAGCTCATTTCTGTACCGTATACTTCAGGTTTCTGTTGTGGATTGAATTGTAAAATTCCCACTGGCCAACGCTAGTAGAAAGTTACTGGTTCCCATGAGGGAACGACTGGAAACCAGCTATCAGTGATGGCTTTCCAGCTGATACTTTGGGATGTTGTCTCCAGAATCAATCACCTGCCTGAAGTGTCCAGTGTCCTTTCCTGACATTTCTCAGAGTTAGGCGAGTCTCAGCAGCACCGTTAGGACTGTAACTTGAGCCTGAATGCTTGCTGAAGGTTTCCGGTAGCAGTCGTCGGACATAGCAACCCCATGAAAAGACAGCCATTTGTAACTCCAGTTCCTGGAAATCTGATGCCCTCTTCTGGCCTCCAGTGGCACTGCACGCACATGGTATACAGACATAGAAAACACTCATAGGCAAACAATAAGAAATCTTTTTTGGGTGTCTGTTTCTGTCTGTTCTTAGCTCGACAGTAACTTAAAACAAGTTTTAGTTAAAGAGGTATTTCCTGGCATCTACCAAGACAACCTGTGTCTGTTTCCCACTCAATGCCCCAGTAACTAATTGTTCATGCTGAGTTAAATGGGTTATGTTGGATTCAGTGGAAAAAAAATCCTATTTGCTATTAAAGACAAAAACTCTAGAACTGAAGACTAAAGGAAGAGAAAATGGGAAGATGTGAGAATGGATGCTTCGGAGGAGCCTGCAGGGTTGCTAGGGCCAACTGCAGGGTTGCTAGGGCCAACTGCAGGGTTGCTAGGGCCAACTGCAGGGTTGCTAGGGCCAACTGCAGGGTTGCTAGGGCCAACTGCAGGGTTGCTAGGGCCAACTGCAGGGTTGCTAGGGCCAACTGCAGGGTTGCTAGGGCCAACTGCAGGGTTGCTAGGGCCAACTGCGTTCACCCAGCCACTGGCTTTGCAGGTGTTGTTTGCATCCCAATAGACCCCAAGTACGTAGTGTATTACTAAACAGTCACACGTATTGTGTTGCTGATGCTGAGAGAGACCTCTGTGATGATGACAGATGTAAAGATCGTATGGGGTGCAGAAGGAAACTACGCACAGCTTAGTTATCGGATGAGTCTATGTTAGAAGAGCTCCAGACCAACATGGCATGGATTCAAGCAATTTCCTGAAGTTCCATTACAGGTACAGAAGAAACGCGCTGACTAAAGAGCCACAAATATCGTCACACAAGAAAACAAGGATGCTACGAGATGTCTGCAGGAAACTAGAAAACAAGGAGTCAGGTTCTGGTGACTTAAGAAAGCCAAGAAACGGGTTGGGGATTTAGCTCAGTGGTAGAGCACTTGCCTAGCAAGCGCAAGGCCCTGGGTTCGGTCCCCAGCTCCGGAAAAAAAAAGAAAACGGGGGAAAAAAAAAAAAAAGAAAGCCAAGAAACTGACAGCCATATGCAGGTGACAAGGAACTGCCTTAATTAAAAGGCAGCCAATGTGGGGTCTTCCTATGGCATGGCATGGTCCCAACGATGACGTGCCATAAACTGGCACTGGCAGCTCAGGTGGAGGAGCCTCTAAGACTCAGAGACAGCACTGGCTCAGACACTAATGCACTGAAGGAGAAAAGGGGCACCCCCTGCACAGCTGCTCAGACAAGCACTGGTGACAGGACAACTGGGAAGACAAATGCTCAGGGGTCCTTGTTACAGCAAGGAAGGCAGAGACAGTAAGGACTGCAAAAGTTAACTGCACCGCAAACCTGCAAGCCAGCAAATGGAAAATTCATTTGAATGTCTGAAAACATACCTTAACACCATCTTACAAACAAGCCCATTTATATAAGCTTATTACTACACCAAGGCTCTTCTCTCATTCTAAAATACCTCTTCAAAGTGGCTGCAGAGGTTGTATGTATGTATGTACTTACATGTGTATGCATGACTCTTCCTTCAAATCTCAGACGTCCAGAGACATTCTATTAAAAACTTCCAATTTAGGGCAAGACGGCTCAGTGGGAAGCACCCCTTCCAAATTCAGCAACTGAGTTAGATTCCCAGGACCCGCATGGCAGGAGGAGAAAACCTGCTGCTGGCATCTTACCACACTGTGAATGCCAAGACTGCTGCTGACTGCCTGTGGTGAGGCTCAGCCTTAGCCACACCTTTAATCCCTCTGGCTGCAACACTGACTTGCCCTTAGGACACACACATAATCCCAAACAAGGTGAGATTAGAAGGAAGAAAAGCTGTCTGAGAGTGAAGTTTAACTGAGAGGCAGACAGAGTTAGGAATCAGAGAAAGGTTTGACAGAAGGAGTCAGAGATAGGACTCGTCCAACTCTCACGAGAACAGCACTGCAAAGAGAAATTATTAAGAGCAGCACAGAAAGGCGCTGCGCTCAGTGCATCAGTGCAGGGGGCTGAGTCAGTGGGAGCTGAGAGGCGACTCAGGAGCAGTTACTGGCAGCTCAGTTCAGGGCGTTCAGGGGCAGTTTTTACAGTTTTACACAGACAGGTTGCAGAGAGAACAGGCCACATAGAGGTGGAGATAGAACGAGCTAGGGAACAAGAAGGAACCAGATTAAAACAGATTGCCAGAGTTCGTTTGAGGCCAAGCAGAGCAATTTAGTCAGAAGCTGAGAGGAGTTTGAGCCAGAAGAGCTGGGTTTAACCAGCCAGCCAGAGCTGAGAACTAGAAAGGGTGAGCTGATCAGCAGTAGGCCTTCACAGGCCTTCAAGACAACATTTACTGCAGACGAAGAGTTACGTTTACAGGGCATGGAGACAGGATGTCCGGGGCTTGCAGGCTACCAGCCTAGTTCCAGCTTCATAAGGAACCCTCTCTCAAGGGAATAAGGTAAATCACGATAGAGCAGGGCACCGCATCCTCCAGACATCTGCACCCACGTCCACAGTGCCCAGACACCTGAGCACACCAGTGTAATCCTCACATGCACACTCCTACAGATGCCCACGCACTCGCTGACGTAGTGCTTTATCACACAGGCTATCCACCCAATGCCTCCAATTGCCGAGGTCGGTTTCCTTAGAAAAGGTTGGCACCCTGAGATGTAAGAAGTACAACTCCTGGTGCTCACCAGGCTGGTAACTGCACAGCCCTGCTTTTCAGGGGCACAGACCACCTTGTAAGAATGACTTGAAACAGGCCAGTCTCACGTCCTCTTGGTTAATATGTAGGTAGTTTTGTTTTTTAAAGGAAAATATGAAAGAGTGAAAGAGAAACAACTATTTTTTTTTTTAAAACCGAAGGGTTGATTTTTGGTTTTCCAGGCAAAACAGACATGACAAAAGAACACAAATTATTTGTATTAAATTGTATTTTCAGGAAGATTACAAGGTTTGACATAGGCACAGAGAAAAGAACAAACTAAAGCTAGTATAAACAAGGTCAGTTACAGACTGACCTCTGAAATATGTTAGAAAATATACAGTAGTCACACTTTTTAAAAATATGACTGAGGAAAAATGTTTTAATTCAAGTCTTCTCAATCACTTGAAATACTTGTGAGCTAAACTCATACATTAAGGCAGATATTGATTTTTAAATACTCATTTAATTGATGAAATGTTTAAACTGCAATCAAAGGAGAAAGTTCTTGTTTTAAAAAAAAGAGAGAACATTTTATTGCTACAAAGGGAACTGTACACAAAATCCTTGAAGCCATCTTAATGCTAACTGCTATTCAATGTAAAAAAAAAAAAAAACTCCAATCAGGACAAAATACTTGTCCAATCAATCTAGAGGAAGTGTTCAAACCTGAACGCACACTTTAAGGTTCACTCTGAGAGCAGCATTTACGTTCAAATGATTACAATGGGCAGAGGAGCAACACACACCAGGAATCCTCAACACCAGTAAGGTAATAAAACCTAAGCTTAAAAATCATACAAACAATTTATCATATCTAAGTTTGGTTTCTATAAAAACTAAACTGAAATCATCTTAACTTCATTTTATTAAACAAGTGTCAAACATTTAGAAATTATATAAAACAAACTTTAATGTGTGGAATGCATGCAACACGGTGTCAGCTCATGTCCTAAGCTACTCAGCATCCTCCACGTCCTGCGGTGGCAGCCAGCGAAGCGTGGAGCCTACACCTGACTGTGCTCACACTGCTCAGTACCACAGGCCTGGGCGGCAAAATCCTCTGCCCCCTCCTCCTCCTCCTCCTCCTCTTCCTCCACCTCCTCCTCCTCCTCCTCCGCTTCCTCAGCCTCTCCCACTGTATCAGCTTCCCCTGCTGCTGCTGTTGCGCCCTCCTCTCCCTCCACATCCCCTTCTTCCTCCACAGATCCAGCTTCCCCCCCTTCCCCCTCCTCCTCCCCCTCCTCCTCCCCCTCCTCCTCCTCCTCCTCGATGGGTCCATCGATCTTCTCTTCTTCGTCCTCTTCATCCCCTTCGTCCTCTTCATCCCCTTCCATGTGCTGGCCCTGAGCAGGATCTTGAACTTCAAAAGGATTCTCTCCCTAAACAAGACAAACGGCTTTTACACTCAGCACATTTGCTTCTCCATGACCAAGATTTGCTGTATCTTAAGAAAAAAATAGTATTTGAAGTTCATTTTGCTTATGACAAATCTATTAAATATTTTAAGTATCTACTTCATTCCAATTGAGTATATGATTAGTTATTTTATATTCCTTAAATTAGAGCACTTTTTAAAAAGCCAAAGACTTTAACTGAATTTCTAAACTCCTATACAAAATACAAGTAGAAATATGTTTTTGATACAAGCAAACCAGCAGCGGCAGATGATCTACTTACTAACGCAGCTACTCACTGTGCTTCTGTTCTGGGTCTCATAAGAGCTCAAGGAAAACTGTATGTACCTTGCTTTACCACTAGACACCATGCCTTATACTTAACACTTGCAAAAATTAGAGAAACATTTTTGGCAAACATTCAAAGGTACAATTTTGTCCTTTTATTACTTTTACCCTGTGTGTGCATATGCATGTGCACCTCTTACATGTGGAGGTCAGATAACCATCAGCTATCTGTCTTCCCCTTCTAGAACCCAAGAATTCAATTCTGGTCACTAAGGCTAGTGGCAAGTGCCTTTATGTGGTCCCTGGGGTCAGTGCCTTTATGTGGCTGAGCCACATCAGCAGGCCGGTACTTTATCTTAGCAATTATTTATCTGGATTAAGTCTCATATAAAATAGACATACTGGAGACTATATTAACATGTGAAACCAAGAGGGAGTAAGGCCTATTAACAATCTGCTAAGGCTGGTGCTACATTGTAAGATGGACCACAGAGAAACCTGTAGGATCAAGTGTAATAATAAATGTCTGGGTAGTGCAGGGTAATGATTCAGAATGGGCTTAGAAGGCCCAGTGTTCCATTTTCATACAGAAGAAAAGGGGAGGTGGACCCCGATGAAGACGACTCTTCATTATAGCCTCTGGTAAGAAGAAGACTGTGAACCATCGATGTGGGGCATCAGGACAGAGTATGTGCGTTACCATGGGGAGGGAGAAAGAAGTGGTGGGGCATGCTACATACAATTAGAAGTGAGGTGTACAAATGTTTCTTCACCCCATAGAGAAGAGTGGCCAGAGCAAAGTGTTTACAGAATAGATGTACATGGAAGTCAGCACTGAGCTAACAATGGACTTAAGAGTCCCACATGATGGAGGGGCTGGGGATTTAGCTCAGTGGTAGAGCGCTTGCCTAGGAAGCGCAAGGCCCTGGGTTCGGTCCCCAGCTCCGAAAAAAAGAACCAAAAAAAAAAAAAAAAAAAAAAAAAGAGTCCCACATGATGACAGGAGTGAGTCAGGCCTGGGGTGAAAGCTGAGAAGCAGCCTGCACATGGGCAGGGGTGAGGAGAAATGCTCAGAGCAACAGTGGAAGCTTAAAGGAAGGTTATAAATGACCAGCGTCAAGCAATTCAGACACAAGCTAAAGGGGGACTGGAAAATCATCAGTGTCCATCACTGGCAAAGACGAATGAGGAAGGCTGAGGGTTCGTTTTACAAGTTTTAAATAAGAGTATCATAATTTTTGTGTGTTTGCATGTGACTGCAAGAATGTCCATGTATGTGGAAGTCAGAGGACAGCTCCTGATGCCATTCCTCAAGCTGTGCCCCATGATTTGTGAGGCCAGTTAGGCTAGGCTAGCTCAGCACAGAGCCTCAAGGATGCTCCTATCTCTGCCCCACAGCACCAACATGACAAACACGCAGCCCATGTCCAAGTTCCTCTTAAGTGGGTTCTGAGGTCACACGCAGGTCCTTACATTTGCACAAGTTGTTTACCAAGTGAGCTAACTCTCAAGTGCCAGGATGTTAATTCTTAAAGCACTAAATGTGACAATCGGATCACCAACAGTCTTATCAACAGTTTGTAAAGTATGATAGAAGTGGGAGTAGAGCAATAGCAGTTGTCCAAGAGCATGTCTTTATAACGAATCTCCTCTAAGTTCACAAAAGCACATGTAAGCTGTCAAGTCCTGAAGCCCTTTCCTAAAATACTAACTTCTAACCAACCTCAGACAGTCTGAATCAAAACTATCAGAAAGAAGCCTAATAAGAAACACTTCAGGGGCAGGGAGTGGTAGGGTACCCTTCGATCTCAGCGCTAAGGAGGCAGAGGCAGGTGGATCTCTGTGAGCTTAACAGCAGTCTGGTTTACAAAGCTAGTTCTGGGACAGCCAGGGCTACGCAGAGAAACCCTAACTTGGAAGGGAGAAAGAGAGGGAGGGAGGGAGGGAAGGAGGGAGGGAAGGAGGGAGGGAAGGAGGGAGGGAGGGAAGAATAGAAAACACTTCAGAATACTAACCCAGAGGTCTGCACAAGGCTTGGACAGTTGCTTATTTAACCTTTACAAAAGATCCTGATTCTATTCTTCCAGGTGAGAAGTCTTCAGTTACAGCAAATAACAGGAGGTGTAGAACCTCACAGGGGCAAGCTATCTTCTGAAGTATGGTAAGAAAAGGCCGTAAAAAGGGGAGATCCAGAGTCCAGAAACGATCAGGTCACTCTTTAGGGAAAGGGTGAGAATTGTCTGTCGAGAGGATACTGATATGGCCAGGGTATCAGATCCAAATAAGGATGTGAGGATGATGAAACAGAACATGGATGAGGAGAAGACAGTGACCAAGTAAGGACTACACACAGATCTGAGGGAGCAGCTCTCTATCCTCCTAGTGATGTGGGGAGTGGGGAGAGCAAGGATGAACTCTCGGCTATGTGAAGAGGGAACAACTTGAAGCAGTAATTATGGAAGACATAAGTCAACCAAAGGCCTGGGGAAAAAACTCAGGAATAAAGCACTTGCTATAAATGAGAAACTATGGTGTGAGTCTCAAAGCCCAAATTAAAAGCCAGGCCTGGTGGCATAAGCCTGTTATCCCAGAGTTGGGGAGACAGAAACAACTGGGTGGCCAGCAGCTTCACTAAATATGCAGGCCCCAGGCCAATCAGACCCAGTGTCAAAAGCAAGGCGCAAAGCTCCAGAGATGGCATACTCAGAGGTCCCTCCAGTCTGCGCACATGCGCACACACTCGCAAATGCACACACATGCACATACACACACACAGAGGAAGCATGTACACACTTACCACATGTGACTGAAACTAACATCCTGACCCTCTAACACACACTGATTTAGAGCTAGAAGGGGGAGGAGACAGGAAATGACTGCCCCCTCTCCCCCCTGATCCAACATTCCCCTTAAATGCCTGTGCCTGTTTCCGTGTCATATCACAACTCTAACACATAGAACTATACAAGGCATTCTAAAAAGCTTTTGTCCAAAGCCTCACCTTAACGAAGCGCTCATACCGCGCCTTCACGATGGGGTTGTTTAAGATGCTTGTAGCAGTCAGCACACTTTCCCTTTTTATCTGTTCCTTATAAGCCTGTGGAGAACAACACAGTGAGGCTCTGGACAGCCATGGCATGGGAAGCTTAGAGATTTAAAGTGGTATGTTACACTAATTTCTATATTTAAATCACTTTTACAACAAATTAAGTTATAAGTGGCTATAGCCATTGTGCTTGTAATCTAACCATTCATGAACTGAGACCATAAATTCTCATAAACCAACACAACACAATATAACACAACACAACAACACAGCACTTCCAAGTGTAAGTCTTTTACTCCACACTTATCAAAACATCCAACATAATCAGTCTTCCTCAAGGCTTCTAAGAAGTTATCACAAAACATACTACACAATAGAGACAAGGTAATGATATGAGGCATCTTCCGCCGGACAGCAAAGGAGTATGAAGTGAAATTCACATCTGACAAAATGCAGACTCAAGCCTCCTCTTTTTAGTCACTAATTTTTAAATCTTCAAATCCATTTTTCCAAAAGATCTCACTTTTCACACTATAAGTCCCCATGTTTTCTGAAGTAGAGCCCACTCGGTAAAGCCCAGTCTAAAGGAGAAACAGCATGCTCCATGAACAAGCAGCCTGTATGCTGTCGAAGGGTATCCTGTTCAGAAGCCACAAGACATAGTAAATGCAAATACTAATTTTAAATGTGCTTTCCCAAACAAAAACAGGCCAGTCATAATAAAGTTTTTCTTTCCTTTTTGTTCTAACACATATATATTCACAAAATCATTTTGTAGCAACTTAAAAATAAAAAAGAGTAAAAACAAAAACTGCTCTTCAGGTGTGAGTTCCTAAATGCTCACTATTAGAGGCCCCATTTTACTACGTATTACATGTTAGTTAGCTGACCCCTTAAACACACACAAAAGAATGACTCCAGCTTCATCTAACAGATGAGCAAAGTCAGATGACGAACTTCTTTACCACGAGGATTCTATCCCAGAAAGCCTTGCTCCAAGTCCATGGTCTCACTATGATATGACTCTGCCTCTAAGCTGGCACACAGCTGGCTGTTCACTGAAGATATAGGACAGAGTGTCTGAAACAATGGCCAAAGGAAATTGTAAAAAGCTGGTAGAAAATTCAAGAACTGTACAAAGATCCCAGCCTTACCTGCTTCCCTTTGCCATGGTCAGGAGACTTGAGGTGCAGCTGAACTGAGCTGTGCAAAGCAGGGATGTACATGCTACAAGCACTACAGTGAACGGTCTCCACTTTCATCATGTGGTCATCGGCAGTGACACCTATAAACACGTGTATTTAGGGAAGAAACGCCCACATCCTTACTCCTGACAGATCAAGTTCTCACTAGCTTCTGTCATCATTTTTATTCCTTTCAACAAAGGATCAGAGCATGTAGGCGTGTGTCAAGTTCTGCACCTCTCCTGTCTATAGACATAGGGGGTTTGGGGCTTTGTCAGAGCCTCCTAGAAGTGGAGGTGAAGGTGGCTGTACCTTAACTGATGTACATTTTCTTTTTTTTTTTTTTTTCCGGAGCTGGGGACCGAACCCAGGGCCTTGCGCTTGCTAGGCAAGCGCTCTACCACTGAGCTAAATCCCCAACCCCTGATGTACATTTTCTTAACCACTGAGCCACCTCTCCAGCCGGTCCCTCTCTTATCTGGTAAGTCACTCATGCATACCGCTTTTAGTCCACCTCCTCAAAAAACACGGCTAAATGGATGTTATTTTAGTAAAATAAGATTTCCATAATTATGTACATGAGTGGGCAGGAAAAGCAAAAGAGATGCCATAAGGAACAAAAACTCTATCCTCAGTCTACAGAATGCCCGCTCTAAGGAGTCTTGGGCTGAGTGTGCAGCTCACTGGTGGAGTACCGCCTGGCTCCTGGTGCGAAGCAGAGTGGTGGTGCTGTCTGGGGAGGCGCTGCCTGGTGAGCCACAGTGCACTGGTGGGCGTGGTCTGCAGTGCTTACAGCCTCACCCAAGTGCAGTCCGTCTCCTGCTTGTGTTTGTGGCACAAGTGTGCGCTCTCAGCCTCCTCCCTCTCCTGGCCACACTCTGTATGTACCATGCCAAGGCATTTTAGCCTTACATGGTACAAGAGGAAGGGCCATTCATTAATTTCCTGATATTATGTGATCACAGAGTAAAATTCAGAGAGAGAGAGAGAGAGAGAGAAACTGAAAGTAAATTAGAAAAAAAGCTACTATGTACTCTTCAGAGAACATGTGAGGATTTGAACAAATGCAGTATGTTTTTAGATTTATTTCGCACAGATGCATATGTAACGTGTTTGGTGCCACTGGAGGTCATCAGAGGGTGCTAGACTCCCCAGAATGAGAGCATGAATATTCGGAGTGGCCATGTTGGTCCTCGTAGTCAAACCTGGGTCCTCGCGAGACTAACACGTCTCCAGCTCCCAATGCAAGCTCTAGGGAGTAAATAACATGTTTATTCAGCATGTCAGACTGCACCTACAGGGGCCATGCTGCACTGGATGGAAGCTCCACGGCTAACTCCTTCCTTAGGCTTTGCTGGATGGTAGAGCTACTTTTCAAGAAAAATATTTTGAGTTTTTGTTTCCTTATTTAAAGAATAGCAAAGGAAATGACAGATTTTGGAGATATGCTATGTTATTCAGATTTATTTTTATTATCTGTTAACTTTTTGCATCTGTGTCTGTGTGGGCAGTCCTGGTACTGAGACCAGAACGTCAGGCCCTCCTGGAGCTGGAGTCACAGGTAGCAGTGCACTCCAATCGAGGCTCCCAGGCGACACTGCATGCTCCTAACCTTGGTCATCTGTCCAGCCCCAATGTTCGTTTTATGACTCCTGAAAAGATAGCGGCGGGCAACTGAATGCACGAAACAAGGTTTCAGAGAACAGATCTGTGCTAGACCTGCAGATACAATTCCCATAGACATGTTCATTTAAACTCGGTGTAAACCTGAAAGAAATATAAAGGAGGAGAATAACGAAGTAATGACTGGAGAAGAGCAAAGACCGAAGGCAGAGCAAGGGGACCAGGAGAGCACTGGGACAGGAGAGGCTGGGAAACCTACAATCACAGGCAACCGAGTGGGTGGGAATGCGCATTCACTGAAGAGGACTTAAACGTCGATCACTTGGGGTGGGGCTCACACCTGTAATCCTGGCGCACAGGAGGCAGAATGCTGCAAGTTCAAGGCCAGGGGCTACATAATAAGACTGTATCTCAAAACAAAATAAGGGCCCGCATTCTGCGTGAGCAGACTCATCGGGCTAATGAGAGTGGACGCTGTAGGTGTGGCTATGAGAGCTAAATGACGAGGTGTCGGGTGGATGAGGGTGAAAACAGCATGGTCGGGGTTAGAAATAGACCACGCTCAGCATGGGGCTGGTGCCTGCAGAATGGCTGGCTACAGTAGTTACCTTTTTGTTCTTTATTTTTATTTTTTAAATAAGAACAGGCTTATATAGGCTTCAGTGATAGAATCAAAAAAGAAGGAAAGACTGAAAAAAGAGTTAATGATCTGAATTTCAGAGAGAAATAACAGAACTGGAGAGAAGGCTCAGAGATTAAGAATCAGAAGTGCTCTTGCAAGGGATCTGAGTCTGATCTTAAGAACCCACAAGGGGGCTTGGAGTGACTCCGGGTCCAGGGTAGAGGAAGCCTCTTCCAGCCTCTTTGGGGACTGCATCATGAACAGTACTCTTCCTACACATGTAATTTTAAATTTTAAAAAAATCATTTAACTCTAAAAACAACTGAAGAAAGTTAAGAAAACCAGCAGGAAAATTAAAGACACATCCTTCATCTAATGCAGCGGTTCTCAAACTGTGGGTCAGGATCCCTTTGGGGGTTGCACATCAGATATCCTACATATCAGATATTTACATTACAATTCATAACAACAGCAAAATTACAGTTATGAAGTAGCAACCAACTGGTTCCCAACCTTCCTAACACTGTGACAGTTCCTCATGCTGTGGTGACTCCCAACTGTAAAATTATTTCATGCTATTTCATAACTATAATTTTGCTCCTGTTAATATAAATATTTTTGGAGAGAGAGGTTTGCCAAAGTCAAAACCCGGAGGTTGAGAACCTTTATACTGAAGAGAAAAGGTAACCATAATAAACACAGAGAAACAGGAAGCCAGGAAGTCTACGTCTGACACACTACAGCAAGTGTGACTGTAAAAGGTATCCATCTTGAGGTCTTCAGATTATGATACACAAAATATAAACATACATTTATAAAAATGACTTTCCTAAATACTCACCTTCCATAATATCTTTTTCAATTATCTTGTAAGCTTCTGGGTGATTAAGTGTTTGTTGCTTACGAATAGATGCTTTTTTAAATTTATTCACCATACATTCCTAGAAAATAAAAAGGATATAGACTGTTTCCAAGGAGCACCTACTGTATGCTCATCCTATGAGAAACACCATCACTAACAGGGATTGCTGCTCTGTAACAACAAGAAACCCACGATTTACTTGAATAGACTATTATGAAACACCAAAAAATGGCTTCTCTGTTCACAATGTCTTCTAGGCATCTAGAGTAAGAAATCAGAGGCTAGATGGTGACTTTCTCAGGTAAGAGGTGAATCATAACTGATGGATAGAAACCCATTATGGGAAAAGGACAGGAACAAATTTTAATCTAATCAAAGGACACGATTCTGCTAGATATAGAGGTCTGAGTGAACACTGTATTTTTAACTTTCTACCAGCCCAAATTAGTTTTGTGCAATTAGCAGTCCAGCTCAGGCCTCCTCTCTTAGCATTTCTGACTAAAAGTATTGTTTACTTTCTTAAATCCCTACAGTATTCCTGCAGTCTTGGCATTTCCACCTAAATAAAATTATCTGTGCACCTATGAACAGGTTTTATTCCAATTACAGTTGGCTCACTAAGAGAAATGCTAATGTCTTCAAAGTAATCTACTAAAATGACAACCACATGGAAGACACAGGCAGACAGACAGACGCCTGTCCGTCCGTCCTCCCTGGCACTGACGTCCTCCCTGGCACTGACGTCTAGTGGCAAAGTCATTCAGCTTCTATGGACACGAGTTCATCTGAAATGAAGACTAATGTACCAGCATATTTCCGGGCTGGACTCTGGAATCCGGTGGATTCTACAGGAGTGACAGATGAATCAACGAATAGCTAAAGGAATTCTTCTTCCTGACAACGAATAGCTAAAGGAATTCTTTTTCCTGACAACTTTTTCAGAAATAACTATGAGAAATGAGTTCTCAAGTTAAAAATCCAAATTCTAATATGAAATTCACATCTAACTAATTTTAACAAGTTTCCTTAAATGAGTAATTATCAGTTTTTCAGAAACATAAACAGGTGAGAGAGAAATTATAAACAGAGATCAAATAAAATATTTCCCACTTCAAGAAAACCTACTTACATGTAAAAACTCCATAACTACTTTATCAAATTTGGTTTGTTTCTGAATATGATCTAATGTTTCTTGGTGTGAAGAACTTTCCAGATGCAGTTCAATGTCTTTTTCTTCAAAGGTTCGAAATTTACAAAATGAACATGTGAATGCCATTCTGTAAGGAAAAGAAACCCCTTTGAATATCACCTTATTCATTTACAGCTTCTAAAGATGGTTATTAGCTGCAATTATTCTATTTTAGAATTCTGAAATTAAGGTAGAGGGGAAAAATAGTATTTAAGTTCCCATTCAGACAGCAGTCACTGAAGTAACTCTGCATTTTAAGCTTCTGGTATAAAAAATATAAGGACCAAAAAGGTGATAACCTCCAGCATGGGCCATTCAAAAGCTACAATAAATATAAAGAACCATCGAGTTCCAAAACCTCCACAACAAATTTCACATTCTGGCCCACCTGCAGGTCTCTAAACCATTAAACTTCTAAAGCCAGATAGAAGCAGCAATTACTCAATTCCACAAGGCTCTGGGGTCTACAGTCCCCCAGCAGTAAGTCAGGAGGACAAACAGGCCTAGAATGCACACATAGACATTATTTAAAGATGAAAGTCCACCCAAAGTGAACCCTCCACGGCTTTCCAACATTCTATGTAAGCCGTCATTTCTTTTTCCTTAAATTATGACAACAGTCTCCTGATTGGGATCTTTTGGCACTGCTATTACATTCATTTCCTGAGTTAATAAGTTCAGGAGCTAACTGCTCAGCTCTCTATTTGTGATCTTGGGCAAGTTATTTCTCTGGCCTTAGTCTTCACAGAGGTGACACATGAACCCCTTAAGATGGCTCCTGTAATAGTCATTATTCAGTTAATTAGTGCTCCTTTCTACAACAGGTTACAGCTTAAATGCATCACTGACTCCTTAATACTCAGAAGGCAGGGTGAGGGCTGGAGAGATGGCTCAGCGGTTAAGAGCACTGACTATTCTTCAGAGGTCCTGAGTTCAATTCCCAGCAACCACATGGTGGCTCACAACCATCTGTAATGGGGTCCAATGCCATCTTCTGGTGTATATGAAGACAGCTACAGTGTACTCACATACATAAAATAAATAAATCTTAAAAAAAAAAAAACTTCAAAATGCCTTGAACTGCTAGAACTGCTACTCTCTCCTTGGCAGTACACAGAACATACTGTGTCTTTAATAAACATTTTAATTATGTTATACTTTTAAATCATCACTTCCTCCCAACCCAGTTTTCTACTCTGTATTATCAATAAAACGCTTACTTGTTTGCTTTTACCTTAAGGCAAGCACACCTGGATTGTCTCTCACAACTCTAGCATTCTTAGATCAGTTCAAGTAACACCCTCATCATGCTGCCAGTGATTCAAAAATTATTGCTAATAACACTGACTACTTCATATTTCTCTTCTGGCATTTTTTCACCACATACTGCTGTGTCTCATGCCAGGTTCCCTAAGTAGTACACACAGCTCCCGCTTCCTCATAGTGAAACCATTCAAATATGAAGAAACCCATCCAAAACCAGTCACTTACCATCAACCCCACATCTTCCTAACAAAGTAAAATTACTCTGGGTAATAAAATAACAGTACATAAGGCTGTAGATGTAACGCACGAGTACTGCACATCTGCAATATGTGTTAGGTCCTGGTTTAATCATGAGTATTGGGTTTTTTTTGTTTTTTTTTTTTTTTTTGGTTCTTTTTTTCGGAGCTGGGGACGGAACCCAGGGCCTTGTGCTTCCTAGGTAAGCGCTCTACCACTGAGCTAAATCCCCAGCCCCATGAGTATTGTTTTTAAAGCCTAAAACACTAGAGAATTTTTTTAAAAGATTCATATTCTATAAAATGATTAATTCAGTTGAATTGTCAGGCTTAAAGCTATGGAGGAAAAAATAAATATATGCGTCTTTAATTTTTTCCTAATTGCAAAGTTTATTCTACTAACAGTTATCAAACTCAGATCTATTTTCAAATTTTAATGGAAAAAGTACCCAGAATAATTAAATACAAAATTTAATCTTATAATAAATAATCATATTTAGGCTCCTATATATTTAACACAAACTCTTTAATTTCCACACTACACTATAACTATTATTTATGCCAATGGAATTTAAAGAAATATGGAGCAGGAAAGAAACACAGAACAAATGGTCCTGTTAAAACTCCCACTGCACCACCCAGCTAGACCACCTACTTCCTTCTCCAGGTCTAGCTCAGTGAGTCTCTGATCTCACCCACTCACCCTTTCTCCCCAGTCCTTCAGCTCTATCCCAGGCCACACCTAATACCCTGGCCTAGGTTTCTGCCAGAATCCTCTCTACCTACCTGTCAGTCCACACAGTCCTCCCATGCTACATCCAACCTCACACCAAGCCTGATCTGATGCCCACATTTCAGGCTTGGACCAGAATCCTATCCACCGCCCCAGTCCACTCACTTCATTCCACAAGCCATGTCCACCCTTTAGTTCCAACCTGCACATCCTCTCTTCTGCCCTAACCCGCTTATATCAGACTGAGAGCTAACAAAACACCTCCACGAGACAGACCTCACCAAAACATACAAACAAGATGAAAGAACAAGGCAGGGCCTTCTCGTCAATCCTACCAGTTCTGTAGAAATGCTTCCCAATAAAAACTACCTAAATGAAACCAAGAACATAGAATTTAAAAGGAAAACCATAAACTTTACCAAAGAATTCAAGAAGTTTAAAAACACAAAAAAAACTCAGTGAAAGTAAGGAGACAGAACTGAAGGAGAATAGATTCCTAAGTGATGTCTGAGAGAACATGAACCAGGTTGAAGGAAATGATGAAGACAGGCCCAGGGGACAGACACCATGAACTAATCAAATCCTCAAATTATAGACACAGATGAAGGAAAAGAATCCCAAGTTAATGGTATAGACCAGATAGATGTTCAACAAGTTCCCTAAACTATGGGAAGTCAGTCACACTCAGACAGATAGAAGTACACAGAACATCAAAAACACTAGACAAGGAAAGACGCTCCCCATTGCCATAGCATAACTAAAACACTGAGTATATATACATACAAAGTGGGTTGAACTTGCAAGAGAAAAAGAACACACAAGTCACATGTAAACAGCTATGGGGATTAACAGCTGATTTCTCAAAGAAAATGTTGAAAGTCAAAGGATCCTGGAGCAATGCAGCCCAGGCCCTAAGACTATGACAGCCAGCCTAGACCAATACACACAGCAAAACTATCTATCTACCATGATTGAAGAAGAAAGAAAACCTTTCTATAATATAAGCAGCACAAAAACATATACAAAAACCAAACCTAAGGAAAATACAGGAAGCAATAATTTGGGCTGAAGAGAGAAACTGAGAATAGCATAGACTATGAAAAAAAATATGAAGCCATAATTATTAAAACACATAGTACCACTGAGAACCAAACACCAAGGACCAACACTATGATGACTGTAACTAACAAGTACATTTCAATAGTGACTTTAAATATCAGTGGCCTCGATTCTTTAATCAACATACACATACTGGACAAGAAACAAAATCTGTTTGTCTGTTGTCTACAAGAAGCAACACATCATATCTTTAAATATAGGCACTGCCTTAAAATACAAGGACGGACAAAGGAACTCCAATAAAATGGGATCAGAAAGCTAGCAGGCTCCTCAGTCCTAATACCTAACTAAACAGACTTCAAACTAGAACCAAACAGAAAAGATACCGAGGGATACTTCATTCTAATAAAAGGGACAGTTAACCAACAGACATCACCATCCCAAACATATGCACCAAATTCTGCAGCATGCTATTTAATTTAAATCCAAAACAAAAAACACTACTGGATTTAATGACACGGATTAATATCAATCCATTAGTAGTAGGGGATTCAAAAGGGCCATGGTGGCACAAGCCTTTAATGCCAGTACTCAAGAGGCAGAGGCAGGTGGGCTCACTGAGTTTGAGGTCAGTCTGGTCTACAGATTTGGGTTCCAGGACAGCCAGGACTACACAGAGAAGCCTTGTCTCCAAAACCAAAATCAGGGGATTTCAATACCTCACTTTTTCCCAATAAACAGGTCATCTAAAACAAAAATAGAGAAACATCAGACTTATTAGCATCATACATCAAATGGACTTAACAGATATTTACAGAATATTCACATAAACACAAAGAATATACATTCTATAAAGCAGCACTGAAGCTTCGCTGAAATGAACCATATCCTGGGAACCAAAACAAATGTTTACAAATTCAAAAGGACTAAGATCACTCTTTGTATCCTATCTGACCACTATGCAATAAAATTTAAAGCTGACAGCAAACGCATTTCTAGTAAATACAAAACCCATGGAGACTAAAGAATATGTTGCTGAAAATGAAACGAGAAGGAAAAGTTTCCTGGAGTTAAATGAAATGCAAACACTGCAAAGCCTTTGGGACACTAAGCGCAGCCCCATAGGGAGCTCAGGTCTGCAGCTCAGGTGTTAAAGAGCTCACGCAAATGACGGTGATGCCAGCCAAAGACGGGAGGAACAAACCCAACCCACACCCAATCAATGGCAAAAAAGAATAAAAATCAAGGAAATCAATGAAACAGAAACAACAAAAACTGCACAAACAATCACTGGATCTCAGAGCTGTTTGAGAAGATGAGCAAGATTGACACACCCACTGCTCAACAAACACCCCCAAAAAGAAAGGAAGGCAGGCAAGCAAGAGGAGTCAAAATAACAGTCAGAAATGAACAAGGAAACACTACAACAGACACCAAAGAAATTCAGAATATTATAAGGAAATATTTTAAAAACTTGTACTCCATTAAGCTGAAAAACCTAAAAGAAATGGATGGATTTCTAGATTCTGCAAAACTGCCAAAATTAAAGCAAGCAGTGAGCAACCTAAAGCTTTCCAGGTTAAAAAGCAAAAGACCAAACACTGAAATACTAGCGCAAACTCCCCTCCAACCACTTCAAAAAATAGAGACAGGAGCACCTCCAAACTCCTATGAAGCCAGTTATCACTCTAAGACTAAAGCCAGGCAGACAGCTCCTACCCCCTTCAAAAATAATAACTGCAGGGCAATATCCCCCAACACGAGACTCAAACATACTCAGTACAACACCTGCAAACAGAATGCAGACGGACATTAGAAAGACTGTCCCACATAACCACGCTGGCTTTATCCCTGAGTGCAGCGATAGTTCAACATGCCCAAGTCAATGATGCAGAACTCACATACATAAACTTAAAAAACAAAAACCAGATGCGGAAAATGACAAGATCCACCATGCCCCAGGGGCTTAGAGAAGACATAACAACATGGTAAGCGCTACCTATGTACAAGACACTCACAACCAACATCATAGGTGGAGAAAAGGTTGAAGCAATCCCACTGAGGTCAGGAACAAGACAGGATGTCTACTCTCCCCACTCCTTTTCAATACTGTGCTTGAAGTACTAGCCACAGCAATAAGGCAAGAGAAGGAAACTACAGAGATACAAATAGGAAAGAAATCAGACTATCCCTACTGCAGATGACATGGTAACTATACAGACCCCAGATGTTAGACCAAGAAGTTTTTATAAATGAAAAAGTAAGCAATGTGGCAATATACAGGATCAACTTGCATGAATCAATAGCTTTTCTATACACCAACAACAAACATACAGAACCAAGATGGTGGACACATTCCCACTCACAATAGCCTCAAAGAAAAGTAAGTATCTCTGAATAAACTCAACCAAGGAGGTGAAGGACCTCAGAAAAAAGAAGACTTTAAGCCTCTGATGAAAGAGATAGAAAAAGACAGTAGAAAATGGAAAGACAGCCCATGCTCAGGGACTGGAAGAATTAACATTAGGAATATACAGATTCAAAGCAATCCCAATCAAAAGAAAGTATCTTCAACAGACAGTGTGCTAACCAAACTGGCTTCCACATCCGGAAGAATGAAAACAGACCCACATCTGTCACCTTGTACAAAACTAATTCCAAATGGATCAAACACCTAAAAGTGAAACCCGAAAAGGCTAGAAGAAAACAGGTAATATCCTACACGATACAGAGTAGGAAATAACTTCCTAAATAAGACTTCATTTGTCCAAGAATTAAAGCTAACATCTGACGCATGGACTTCATAAAATTAAAATTGCCTCCACAGCTAGAGAAACAATCCAAAAGGGGAAACCCAGAGAATGGGAGAGAATCTCGGCCAGCTACACATCTGACAGAGGATTAATATCCAGGCTATATAAAGAACTAAAAAAAAAAAAGAAAAAAGAAAAAAAGGCCCAGTCAAAATATGGCCTGGGACCTGAACAGAGTGGTCTTGAATGAAGGGGGGGAAGGGCTAAGAAAAATCTCAGAAAACGTTCATCATCCCTACCAAAAGAAAAAAAGCAAACCAAAACAACTTTGAGATTTCATCCTACCTCCATCAGAATGGCAAAAATTAACAAAACGACCAACAGCAAATGCTAGAGGGGCTGCAGGGGAAAAGGAGCCGCCATTCACTACTGAGGGGATTGCAAACTAGCGCAGCTACTGTGGACATCAGTGTGAGGAACTCCAAAGGCTAAGAACAAACCCACCACAGGACCCCACTACCCCACTCCTTCACTACTCTTTCACAGCAGCTGGGAGATACAAACAGCCTCGATGGCCTTCAACTAGCAAATGGATAACAAAAATATGGTGCATGTACACTGGGAAGTACTATTCAGCTGCAAGAAAAAAGAAAAAAGTTTAAAAAAAAAAGTACTGAGTGAGTTACCCCAGACCTAGAAAGGCAAATGTAGCATGTTCTCTCTAAGTGCAACAGTGGCATCCATACCCTGGCAGTAACCAAGAGCTCTGATTGGACTTACGACCTACTCAACTAGAGGGAAATCATGGTGGACCCTGAAGACCTAGCCAACAAGGCTAGTGAGGTCATGGATCTGAGGAACAAGCTACAACCACTTAGCAAACCAACATAATGCCCAAGTACACTAAATGCAGTCATGGATAAGTCCGCTCTTTACCTCTCATAAAGGAAACTTGTCTTTGCAACAAACAAAGACCGTAAAAGAAAACTACAACCAATCAAAATGTGGACATGTGGAACCTAGTCCCCAAACACCTCCCAGACCTCACTCTCAGAAACACTGTGGACATGTGGAACCTAGTCCCCAAACACCTCCCAGACCTCACTCTCGGAAACACTGTGGAAGAAGGGGAAAGACTAAGAGACAAAGGATCAGGGAATTTGTTGTAAAATGTGTCTCCTAGTAATCTTAGAAGCTACACCATAAAAACTCACCAACATGACTACCTAAACATGAGCTGAACAAGGACCTGCCAAAGTCTCTACAAGGTCTCTACAACGTGAATTATCGACAACTGAAGAAGGCTGAAACTAGGAAAAATAGTCTTCCCCAGGGCAGAGCACAAACAGTCAGCCCTGAAAACACACATGCAAGTAACACCACACCAACTCATATTTTGGAACATATACACAGGTACATACACATGCATGCAAGTAAAAGTTAATAAAAAAAAAAAAAAAAGAGCCCATGAGGCTCTTTTCAAAAAGAAGAAGGGGGCGGATATGGGAGAGTCTGCAGGGAGAAAGGAAAGGAGGAAATAACATAATTATATTATAATCTCAAAAATAAGAAAATTTTATAGAAAAACAAATTATAACTCTTTATAGAACAATTCTTATTACGTTTAATTCTACTCTTTCTCAAATACTTGTAAATTAGGAACAATAAACCAGAAAAAGACCAGATTATTAAAGCTAGATACAAGATTTTGTATTCGTACTTTGGAAACTTTATATTCTTTATTTTCCTAACATAAGGAGTCTTCTTAAAAATTTCCTGGTGGGGCTGGAGAGATGGCTCAGTGGTTAAGAGTACTGACTGCTCTTCCAGAGGTCCTGAGTTCAATTCCCAGCACCACATGGTGGCTCGCAACCATCTGTAATGGGATCTGGCGCCCTCTTCTGGTGGGTCTGAAGACAGTGATAGTGTACTCACATGCATAAAAATAAATAAATAAATAAACAAACAAACAAACAAACAAATCTTTAAAAAAAATTTCCTGGTGGAGTCAGATATGGGTGTTCCCTGAGAGGCTCTGCCAGAGCCCTACAATACAGATGCGGATGCGAGCACGGAGACTCCAATAGAGGAGATAAGGGAAGGACTGAAGGAACTGAACAGGTTTGCAACCCCAGAGGAAGAGCAGTATCAACCAACCAGACTCCAGAGTTCTCAGGGAATAAACCACCAACCAAAGAGTACACATGGAGGGACCCATGGCTCCAGCCACATGTGTAGCAGAGGATGGCCTTGTGTGGCATCAATAGGGGAAGCCCTTGGTCCTATGAAGGCTTGTTTCCCCAGTGTAGGGAAATGCCAGGGCGTTGAGGTGGGAGTGGATGGGTAGGAGTATCCTCATAGAAGTGTTGGGAGGGGATTTAGGAGAGGGGGGGAAGGGGATAACATTTGAAATGTAAATACATAAAATATTCAAGAAAAATAAAATTAAAAAGAAACTGTCCTGACAGACAGATTGGCACATGCCTGTAATCTCAGCAACTGGGAGGCTAAGGAAGGGGCTCACAAAGTCAAGGCCAGCATGATACAGAGGGAGACCCTGTTCCGTCTTTTTCCTAATACATAATTTACATTTTAAGTATGTATTTTTCTACTTTTACCCTTTTCTCCATAGTAATCTTCATTTTTAACAAAAGCTCGAAAGGTAATGAGTCAAAACTTTATCAACTTCATCATTCTCTAAACTGATATTTAATTCCCATTAGGATTTAATGCAATCATGTTGTAATGATAATTTCTATAGATTGTGTTTTTAGGTTATTTACTTGGTAAAAATCAATAGATACAAAGTTGTTTAACTTTTTTAACCTGACATTTGATTTCTAATAGTTCTAACATTACACAACTACCCACTAACTGAGTAAATCTGCTCACTTTTCGTTTGGTTTATGTTACTGTCTCACATGTTCCCTCGAGGTGTTCCTTCACTAAAGTACACATCATACAGCTTAGTTTTCTTTCTTTCAAAGTAAGTGGGTAACCTGTATCAAGGTTAATGTTTAAATGAGACATCACACATTTCTTACAATTATATTTTCTAAGACCACTTGCTGTCCCTCCCAGTTGTGAGTCCTAAGGCTGAAGAAAAGGCTCAGTGATTAGAGCACTTGTTGTTCTTGCAGAGGACCCAGTTCAGTTCTCAGCACCCACAGGGTGGCTCACAATCCTAACTCCAGTTCTAGAAGATCCTATGCCCTCGGACTTCTGCAGCCACTGCACACAGATAGTGCATATGAATACATGCAAGCAAAGATCCATATCATGAAATATAAATCAATTGTTTAAAAAAAAAAGGTTCTGAGTCCATAGTCAAATCTATTCATCTTTTTCTAAAATTCATTTACTTTTATTTAGGTGTGGGGTTCATTTATTTATTCAGAAGAGGCCACTGAATCCCCTGAAGCTGAAGTAACAGGCAGATCTGTGCCTCACAACATGCTAGGACCTAAACGTGGGTTTAGAAAAGCAGTACATTCTTTTTACTGATGAGTCACCTTCCCAGCCCTCATCATTTCTCTCATACAACTGACCTTAAGCCTGGAAAAAAAAAGTTACAGAGAAGAAAATCCTTTGTTTTACTCTTCTTTTGCATTTTTTTTAAATTTATAATTTCTCTACATAGGATACGAGGATCTAAACTGACTCTAAAACTAGTTGTTTAATCAAATCTTTAAATTGCATGCTACTGTAACCGCAGTCTGCTCATCACAACTGTGTTCACTGCTGGGCATCCCTGAGCGGGCACTCATCAGTGTGCTTGTCTGGGTCCTTTACACATCTGTGTACCTGTGGGTTCATGGACAACTCATAGGGAAATCTCCTATGAACTGAGCAGGCAGCCAGCAAGCTCAGCAGCCCCGCCCCCACTGCTGACAGCACGCTTGCTACACCCACTCTGTAGGTTATGGGGTCTCCCGCGGGTCTCATGCTGTGCAGCACACACTCTTACCCAGCAACCCGCCTCCAGGCCCACAGCATGACCTTCCCATGTGCCAGATCTAAAGATACCAGTGCGTACTCTTTCCTCACTCTTTCAGAATTTTCTCTGGCATCTCTACTGGAAATGACACACACTAATAAAACTCAAGCTGCCCTAGTCAAGAGCGTCACAGTGTTGCTGCTGTCAAATCCACTACTCAAGTGCTGGGATTATAGTTACGCTGGTGTACTCGGCTCCTGCAGTACTGAGTACTGAGTACTGAGTACTGAGTACTTCATCAAGGCTTTGTGTACTAGAGGCAAACACTCTACAGCAGCCCTAGCCCCACCCCTTTAATTTAGTCAAATCTCTGCTGATTTGAACTTTTTCATATTCTATAAAACATATCTGCCAATTTTAGGAAACGTCTTGAGATGGGGTCTCAGCGTGCCATTCAGTCCGCACTAAATCAACAAAGCGCCTGCATAGCGTTGTAAGCAGAGGTTACGGCATGTGACACTATGCTTAGGAAAGGCATCTAGCTTAAAACAATCCACCTTTTAATAAGCCTCACTTTTTTTTTTTAAAGATTTATTTATTTATCATATACAAGTACACTGTAGCTGTCTTCAGATACACTAGAAGAGGGCATCGGATTCCATTACAGATGGTTGTGAGCTACCATGTGGTTGCTGGGAATTGAACTCATGACCTCTGGAAGAGCAGTCGGTGCTCTTAACCGCTGAGCCATCTCTCCAGCCCCCATAAGCCTCACTTTTGACTTAGTGACACAAACCTGTATCCATCCCCGTATTTCTCACTGTTTTTCTCTCGTCTACGTCTTTGCTTCTCTCGTCGAGCCTCAATTCGCCGCTTTTCTTCTTCTTCATTTTTAGGATCAGTTTTTGCTAAGATTAGGGGAAAAAGAAGAGAAAAAAAAAAACCTTCATTTTAATACATAGTGAGTGATTTTCTATATCTGCTTCATTTCTATGTGACATTTACTACATATTTTTGTTTAAATCTGCTTTTTTTGCTTATTCTTGTGTTTTATATTCAATAAATCTAGAGAAAGGGTCTAGTACTGTATTTCCTATTTTTAATGATAAGGTTAAAATGTCTATAATTAGAAAAAAGTTTTTCAATTATTTTTATTTTATGTATGAGTATTTTTGTTTGCACGTATGTAAATAGACCACATGTATAATGTACACGCAGTGTCCATGGAGGCCAGAACCTGCAACTGGAGTTATATACAGTGGTTGGCTGCCATGTGGGTGCTGTGAACCAGAACTGCGTCCTCTGCAGAAGGAACTCTAACCACTGAGCCATTTCTCCAACCCTGAGAAAAACTTCTTTAAAATTAAAAGGAAGCTGAGGAGATGGGTAAGAGTGCTTGCTGCACAAGCGTGGAGGGTCTACCTCCTGCATTCGTGTAAAGAGCAGGTGGTGGTCACATCTGTGCCTGACACCCCAACAACATTTTGGGGTAAGAGGAAAGGAGAGTGAGGGCTTTACGGTCTACCAGTCTAACTTCTGATTCACTGAAGGCGTTTGTCTCAAGGACGTAAGATAGAGAATGGTACAGCAAGAAACCCAAAGCTATCCTCTGGTCCCTGCGTATGCACACAGATACTGGTAACCACACGTGCATCCAGCACACGCACGTGCGCAGACGCAGACACACACACACACACACACACACACACATGGAGGGATGGGGAGGGGAGGTGCTGTGGAGCTGGAGCTCAGCAGGTACGATGTCTGCCACACACACAGGCATAAAGGTCTGGGTCCAGATCCCTGACACCCAGTTAAACAGCTGGGCAGGTGGCAGACACTTGTCACTCCAGGACTGGAGAGGCAGATATAAAAGGATCTTTGGAGCTTGCTGGCCAAACAACCAACCAAAACTGCTAAGTTCCAGGTTCAGTGGGAAACCATGCTTCAAATAAACAAACTAAGGATGACGCCCGATGTGGACCCTTGGTCTCCACATATGTGAGCCATGTACCTCTCACCATCTCAACACATACATAAATGCATAGCACGAAACATAAATCAATCAGGTCCAGTGTCCTGTGCCTATAATTCCAAGCACCTCGGAAGCAGAGGCAGGAGCATGTAGACTTTAAGTTCCTCCTCCACTACAAAATAAGTTCAAGGCATGGGATAAATACATTCAAACTAATTAAACAAATTAAAAATAAATGATGGAAACAATATGAAGCAAGTCTGCTACAGCTGAAAGGAAGTCCAGGTGCAGAGGCCTAGGTCCCAGGGCTGCCTGACCCAGGAAGCCAATCACCTATGTGTCCTCTGGAGAGCACGACACACATACCTATCCCTCCTCAGTTTGGCTTAAAAATACACCAAGTAATGTGTGTCCACTCTCTAACTAGTGCCATGTGCAGGAAGCATTCAATAAATACCATGTTACCTCTAACACTTACAATCTGGAGCTGGCTGGAGAGACACTAGACAGTTAAGAGCACTGAGTCTTCTTCCAAAGAGCCTGGCGTCAATTCGTAGCACTCCTAAGAGCGCACGCACAGCTAACCCTAACTCCAGTTCCATAAAATATAAATCAATCTGGAAAAGCACCCCCACAAAGAAAAAAAATTTAAAAACATGCTTTTATCAAATTGTATACACTTACTAATCCTTAATTTAAGTGGAGATAAGACATTAAACAACAAATAAACTGTCAGTATTTCAAAATTATAATAAGCACCTACTTTTAAATTAAAATGTATTTAATTAGAAACTATTCTGGGGTTGACTGCTCCCTTTCTCCTTTTAGGAGGAACTCTTACTAGCATCACTGTTGTTTAAAACAATTCCTTCAGTGAAACTACTCAATAAGAAGTTCAGATTTTAAAGTTGTTTTGGTTAAAAAATTTATAGTTTTCTCCAAACAAGTTTGAAAAATATGGTATTGTTTATACTGCCAAAAACTTATTCTGTATTCGTTTGTCGTCTATTTTCTAGTTTTCACCTGAACGTTCTGTGGAACGTAACTGAATTTACCTGAATTACTCTGAGAAAGCACATATACGAATTTTAAAAATTATTACATGAACTTGGGGTTGGGGATTTAGCTCAGTGGTAGAGCGCTTGCCTAGCAACCGCAAGGCCCTGGGTTTGGTCCCCAACTCCGAAAAAAAAGAAAAAGAAAAAAAAATTATTAGATGAACTTAACTCCAATGAATTAGAATCTCCAGTATTACATTGTGTCCTACTGTTTTTAATTTTTACAGTTCAACTCTGTGTATATCCACTCCATCATTGGTCAAAGCACTGCATAGCACACAGCTGTGCGTGCTTTAGTGTGGCCTGCTTGCCCGCTCGGTTCCTGGGTAGAGCTCTAGGATGGACTGCTGAGTTGTACAATCAGCTTCCTACCTGAGGGACAGATGCCAGGCTCTTTTGCAAACTGCAGGCCCCACTGTTCACCTTTTTACAGCAGTGTAGACATTTCTCCACAACTACCAAGCACATTGATGAATGGCCATAATTCCAAGGATCAGGACCCAGTGCAGGAGGATTACCCTGAGCTGGTCTATGTGTGGCCAAAGCTAACTTGACCACCTTGCAATGGAAACCCTCTCAGATTCTACAGGCCAGGACTGAGCCAGCCAGGACTACAGAACATAACCTAAAGAGAGGGAGAAGGAGGTAGTGAAACGGCTCAGCAGAGAGTAGAAAAGAAAGATACAAAGTCTTATGTACTCAACATGACTTCAAACTCACAATCTTTCTGACTCAGGCTCCCAACCCCTGAGATGACAAGTGTACACCACCACACGCAATTTCTCATGATGGCTTTTGAAGCACAAAGGTTTTAATTTTGATGAAATTTTGTTTCTGTTTTTATTTGTTGCTCATGCTTTTGGTGTCCTGTATAAAAATTTCTTGTTAAATACAGAGTCATGAATACTTACTACACTTTCTGCTAAGAGGTTTTGAAGCCTGTTCTTGGAAGCGGTTCCTTCATGTTAGCATTTGTGTAAGGCACGTCAGCCAGTTCAACCACTCGACACAAAGACTGCTCTCTCCTGCTCTCAATAGTCAGTCCCCACAGCCTTGTTAAAACCAGTGGGTCATATACATGCTCCCTCTCTCCCACAGATCCATATGTATCAGTCCTTGGGCCAGTAGCTCTTTGTTTGAATTAAAACTGCGAATTGTAAAGTGTAAATTTTTTTTCATTTTCAGCTTATTGCTAGGTTGTCACACCCCTTGGCACTAGTATAAATTCTCTTATTCCCATCTTCATATGGGCTTGAATTTTCCAACTTTGTAGTAACAGAAATATGATTATCTCTAAGAGATACCATCTCCAGAAGACTAACAGCAAACTAATTTTCTAGAGGAAACCTATGACCTAATGCCAAGGACAAGGGACTTTTTCTTCCCTTTGTCCTGACAGAGTTCTGTACATTATGACACATACTCCTCCAACAATAAATATAACATCCCAAGAAAGGAGTCTGAATCAAAGTCATCGGCAAAGCCTTTTAAAAAATACATGATGCTGGGTGTAAATGGTACATTCCCTTAATCCTACCACTCAGAAGGCAGAGACAAGTGAATCTCTGTGAGTTCAAGGCCAGCCTGGTGTACATGTCAAGTTCTAGGCCATCCAGAACTATATAGTAAGACCTTGTCTCAAGAAAGAGAGAAAGAAAGGGGTAGGAGGGTAACTAAGGCTCAGAGAAAAATAAATTGACCAGTGCATGTTAATTTTAAAGGTACATTTGAGGGCTGACAATGGATGAGCCAGGAACGGCTCCTGTCACCATGCCTGACGACCTGAGGTCAATTCCTGGGACCTCTACAGTGGAATAACAGAAGTAACTCCTGCAGGGTGTAGTCTGCCCTCCACATGCATGCTGTGGGAGGCACATTCCCATGTACATACATACATAAAGAACAATCAAACATACATTTGAACAGTAACAACTGGATAATAACTACATAAGGGGACTCGCAGGCCCATTCCCAGTGGTAACTCCTGGGCACTTTCCTACAGGACACTGGCCATCACCACGGAGTGAGCGCTGACAACGTCACGCGCCCTGGGCAGCGGTTCTCACTTACTAGGTGATTTGCTGAGGTTCATCTTATCCATCGGCTTTGCTAGCTTGGGTTTCTTGATAAAGGCTCCCCCGGGCTTAATAAATATTTGCATCATTTTCCTTTTTATTCCTCTTGCAGTAGCAATCGTCACATTGGCAGGTTTGTTCTGATAGTCAACAATAATTCCAGGTCTATGGAAGCTTCCAAAATCACCCATGTGCTGCAATTTGTGAAATCAAGAAACATTAGCATAATGTCAGTGGCTAAAATATGAATTAACATAATTCGTTAGTCGTCTATTTTCTAGTTTTCACCTGAACGTTCTGTGGAACGTAACTGAATTTACATGTCCACTCTGAGAAAGCACATATACGAATTTTAAAAATTATTACATGAACTTAATTCCAATGAATTAGAATGTCCAGTATTGCATTGGTGGGTGTGTCCTATTGCTTTTAATTTTTGCAGTTCAAAGTTATTTGCGATCATAAACACCGTGTGCCTGTCAGAAGGTCACCACCTGTACAACTCTCTGACAACTCCTCTTCAGAGTTCCCATCAAAGAAGAAAGCTTTATTTTACTAAAACCTGCTTAAAACTAACATACCCAGAGATGATCATATTTGTAGTTTGAAATAAAGAGTCATTTAGGATTCCTCCCTGCTGCAAACGGGAGTGAGAAGACGAGATGGAACCTCCGCAGGAAGGAGGAGGGTTAAGGCAGGGCAAGCATCAGCCCCCAAGGAGGAGGGTTAAGGCAGGGCAAGCATCAGCCCCCAAGGAGGAGGGTTAAGGCAGGGCAAGCATCAGGCCCCAAGACCCTTCGTAAGACTGCATCTGACTGACGCCCAGTCAGTGTTCCCTGAGACTGCATCTGACTGACGCCCAGTCAGTCTTCCTGGACCCCAGCAGCCCAAGACACACAAGTTTACAAAGTCATACCACACACGACTCTGTCCCCCTCCTCTGCTCTTACCATTATCAACTCCACTAGACCAAGAGGCCATGTGCACAGACATTTATTCTGCTAGTCTTACTTTCCGAAGGGAAAGCCTGTGGAGTAATCTAAAGAGAAGGTCCCAATGGGAACCGTACGAGTGAGTTAAGAGGAAGATCCTGCGAGCTCATACACTTGGCTAATAGAAGGAAGGAGAGAGAAGTCCACTCAGACGAGGACGGTAAATACAAAGTGCTCAGTTTCCCCATCAAAGAAACAGAACAGATGCCTGAGTCTTCATTAAGAAAAAATCCTTTGCCTAAAATTATACAGCACACAAGATAATAAATATTTTTCCAAATTTTCAAACTAGAATGTATTTTCAATTTCAAAACCCAAAGCCTACTATTCCAACTTCTTTGAACTGACCTACAAATCATCACGTATGGAGCACTAACGCTGCTGCTTCCATAGTAACATGATTAGAAATATCTATCTAACCTGCGAGAGTTACATAAATGTCTCATGTCATTTATATGGTCACATCAGAAAACCTTTAGTGCAAACATTAAAGGTGCAATGCATTTTATGTAAGTACAGAGTAACTGTTAAAAATGCAAAATTCCTACAAGACAAACCACAGTGATGATCAAAGGCTAAAACAGTCAGAACCAACAGTCAGTGCCCTACTACAGCTGTTCTCAAGACACTTTCTTCTGCAAGAATAAACACAACTGACTTTGATAAACATCTTACACTATGAAAATATAAGTATACAATAGTATTTGTATGACCAAACTACATAATCCCATAATCTATACACCCTAAATAGGTAAAAATTTATCACCAAGTTACCCAAGACCACAAAGTGTAATTGTTACACTATATTCTGAAATTAAACACCTATAAGCTAGTGTATTTATCCAGTTAGGCAATAACTTGCAAAATATTACTTCCTAGGAAGGTACCATAAATGTATATACAAGTAAGAGTCTTTCTCAATAGAGCTAGGGGAAATTAAACAGTGGCCAATAGGACATACAGTAAGAGAGCAAGTTAGCAAAACAGTATTGACTGGAATCATCCTGCCATCTAGAATACACTTCAGCTTCTTCACCATGAAACCATAGCTAAGCTTTCCTCATCTATCACTGACCTTTGATCTCAGGTGTTTAACAGGAAACACGGAACCTTGAAGGGATTCCATTTGCTAGAGTTTAGTTAGGAAGGACAGAGAGTGTATCATACATTGCACCTTTAACCTACTCAGAAGCTCAGAAAGGGTAGGTACCTTTTACAGCAATCCAGCAACTATCTCACTAGCAAAACTGCTAGTGTTTACAAGAAAAAATGCAACTCCTTTTAACCCCTTTTAGACCACAAGCCTAATGTCCTCACCTTTTACATAAAGGGAGATTTGAGATAGCGCCATGAATAATCATCTCACTGCAACTTATTTTCTGAGGTGTGGAAAACTTGCAGTCAACCTAAAATGTTGTGACTCAGCTTCTAGTTAAGACACACTGGGACAAACAGTGTTTGCTCTTGTTGAGAACCATGGTCTGGAAAGGGTTTAAAAGAGCGACTATTGAAAAGAATCTGAAAAGACTCTGTTGTACTTACTCCTCGGCCTCGGCCTCTGCCTGTTGATGGTCCTCCAAAAGCATCATAGTTTCTGCTTCCAAACGGACTTTCAGGATAAGCAGGCGTTCCTCTCCCCCGAGAGCCTACAGGTGCAGGCTTCATATGGGGTGAAGAAAAACTGCTGTAGGAAGAGTAATTCTCTCTTCCTCTGTCCTCCATAAACCCAGGCCTCAATTTTGAACGGGAGTAAGGTGCTTCCCAGCTAGACCCGCCCTGGTTTCTACCTCCGAAAGAGTCAAGGCTATTCCGGTAGGAGCTCTCAAATCGACCACCATAACTACCTCCGAAGCGGGTTTGTTCGGGTTCATTAAAACCATAGCCAGATCTGTACAGATCTCGCCCACCCAGAGAAGACCTGGAGTCGTAAGACTCATAAGGTCCAAACCTGGAAAAGTTGCACAGTGAGGGAAAAAACAAAAGTAAGCTTACTAATGTTAGACAATTCAAAAGACAAGTTATCAGACGACATTTATCAACTAAAATTCATTTATATAGCATAGTGGTTCATAGTCCTACTTTTGCTCACAGCTGACTAGGGCTGGGCAGTCCACCACGAGACAGACAGAAAGCCTTGAGTCCGTTCCTAAATAGAACTGAGCTCAGTTAACCTTGGTTTTAGACTCTGCCTTTTAGCAGCTTCGTTTTAATAAGATTCGTCTGTCTAACAATTAAAGCCCAGCCCTAGTCTTAGAAAAGATTATTTGCTAAAGTTCACAAACTAATTAAACTTTCTTTGAATCCTTCCCTAATTCTGAAACTTACAAAACATTTACAATATTTTGGCTTTTCATAGGGACACAAACTGAAGACTGCATAAATGGGGTAGGGAGTCTTTGTGACACTGATCCTTTGTACCTCAATAATCCGTATCACAAAACTGCCTCATGCTGACTGGAATAGCCAAAGCTGAGGAATTAGCTCAGGTATAAAGTCAGGGCCAGTCCTTAAGCACTCTGATAGAGACAGCATATCTAATATACACTTAAACACTCTGATATAACCAGCATATCTAACAAATCTAGAAGACTGAACGTAAAACATAAAAGTGAGGCCACTAACGTGTACCCTCTACATGTGACTTTTCAAAGCAGATGAGAAAGAATACATTTTATAATGCCTGCAATTACTTGAAAAGTATTTCCTATCAGAAAACTATCGCATAAAACTACTCTAAAAGGTAAGCACACTGTCTCAACAGAAAAAAGCAAATCATTTTACTTATCACAATCCAAAACAAGGATTACAGAAGTTGCTTATTATCTTAAAAGTTTTTTCAAAGTTCACAATTACACAGGAAATGAATAACAGCTACAGAAATACTTTATGCACAGTACACTTACAATGTAAGAGGGCAATAACTGATACACTAAAACATTTAAATGAGGTTACATTGGTCATTCAGTTGAAGATATATTTAATTCTGAACCCTGGTAGCCACATAACTACTACTTCACTTTCCAACCTCACATTTCAAACATTACAAAGGACAGTAGTTAACTGTCTTCTTCATTTTACTCTGCTATAAACCCCAGGGGCACACCTGAGGCACAAAGAGAAGCAAGCACCCCTCAAGCCCGTCATTAAGGACTCCTGACCTTCAGTTTATGAAGGACGATGATCTCAGATGTCCAACTAGTTTGTATTTAGAAGCAAGTTTTGTATCTCAAAAACCAGACCCCTTTAAAGTTACAGAAATATGAGCAACCCTAAGACTGTGGCTGTTTGACTTAACCCCCACAGAGTGTCAGCACTGAAACACAAACAGTCTAGACTGTAGTTAAGGTACGGTGTCCATGGCTGAAATACAACACCCCTCATTTTTAAGCACAAGCGTTCCAAATGTAACCAGTAGTTGCCTGTAACAACGTGATTTAACAATCATGTTCTATTACCACAATATGCTCTTCAAACTTGCTTTAAAATTAAAATTAAATATTTCTTAGAAACTGAAAGCTACTATAGTGGTTCAGGTAAAGCCACTCTAGGCAGGCAATTTTACTGTTACACAATGCCCACATCAGAAAAAAACAAAAACAAAAACAAAAAACAAACCAAAAATCTTTTTTTAACAATTAAAAACAATAATTCACACATAAATATTTCCAATAATATTTTGTATCGTTTCATCAAGACATTTTGACTGATAAGGAATTAAAAGTAAAAGAAGTTCTTTTTAAAGTGTCCACTACTAAAGAATGCATTACTCTAGTCTGCTGAAATAAAGGATAATGCTATCCTTCTAAAATGTCTACCAGTGAGACTGAGGAAAATCATATGCCCATTAATTAGCATCTTTAAATATTTAAGGTGAGTATTCAATACCAACAAAATTCAAGTATCATAAACGCCTAAGGAATATACTTAACACATCCAGAATCTTATAGCTGTCTAATTATTTGGCCAAGTGATTAAGCAATTTATTACCTGCTACCCCCACCACCACCACTGTGATTGTCCATGCCATAGGACTGGTTTAGGTAGGAATCCATGGATCTTTGACCCCCATAGGATCCATGGCCATAGTCACGATCCAGCCCTATAAGAGTTTAAAAAGAAAAAAATTAAATGCTGCTCACCTTTACTGGCACTCAAAAGAAGAATTTTTAGATAAATATCCTTGAATGCCAGACCTCCATAAGATCCAGGGCCATAATCACGATCCATTCCTGAAAGAGTCAACAAGAGACTATTAGTAAAATACAGCATTTTCTCCACAAAATGTTTCATTAAACACAAAAATTCTTATAGGTTTTATACAGTACCACAACAGTCTGCTGTTGTGGCCTCATCCTCACTTCTAATTGTTATTTGTGGGGTGTGTGTGTGTGTGTGTGTGTGTGTGTGTGTGCACGCGCATGTGCCACAAATTCAAACGGACAAGCTTGGCAGCAAGTGAGCTGAGACATGCTGCCAGCCCATAATTTTTTCTTTCAAGACAGGGTTTCTCGTTGTAGCCCTGGCTGTCCTTCCTGAAGCCCACTTTGTAGACCAGGCTGGCCTCAAACTCAAGTAGATCTGCCTGCTTCTGCCTCTGGAGTGTTGGGACTAAAAACACACATCATCACAGATAACCAGAAACTTTCTAATTCTTAAAGCATCTTAGAGGAGCAGTTGCGGGACTGGGGAATTAGCTCAGTGGTAGAGCACTTGCCTAGCAAGCTCAAGGTCCTGGGTTCCGTCCCCAGCTCCGAAAAAAAAAAAAAAAAAAAAAAAAAAAAGAGGAGCAGTTGCCATAGAAGAGCCTGCTGACCAGTGTTCCTGAGACCCTTTCCAGGAATCCATGAGGCCAAAACTATTATTTGCCTTTTTATAGCATTTGCATTAAAAAGTATATAAACACTGTAGGTAACTGGTGTTTCAGTACCAATCAAGGAAGTATGAAGCACCAGGCTAATCTAGCAGCCCGTTAAATATCACACACACACACACACACACACACACACACACACACACACACACACACACACGAAAAACAACCAAGTTTTACATCACCTTTGCTTGAAAATGCCCTTGATGGAATGATTGTTAATTGTGATTTAATTGTATCTTTTGTTACTCAATGTAATCAAACAGGAAATGCACTTGAAGCAATTGTGCTACACACCAAAGTACCAGCTCTCTCCAAGAAAAGCCGGGTAGGGGGTTGGGGATTTAGCTCAGTGGTAGAGCGCTTGCCTAGCGAGCGCAAGGCCCTGGGTTCGGTCCCCAGCTCCGAAAAACAGAAAAAAGAAAAAAAAAAAAAAAAAAAAAAAGAAAAGCCGGGTAGCATTAAGTAGTTTTTATAAAGGATACTTTTCAGTAGGAAGAATGGAAGGAAAAATTACGGTTTTCATGATACTCTAAACTGGCCAAAGGCCCATAACTGAGTAACAGGCCGTAGGAGCCTATTCCTTACTGTGGTTTCATTGAATGGCATTGGTGCAAACGCCTTCTAACATTTACATTTATACCCACAGGATAGTGCTGCTCCTACACCCTTGGTCAGAGAAGCTCCTTTTTATAGTGGGCGGTAGGTAATGGAGAGATTAACGATCAGGTACAGAGCACACGACCCTATGTGCACATTAGTGTACTCCCCTGCAAGGCTCGGCAGCACCCTGAAGACAGGGCAGAAAGAAGGTAAGAGCCACAGAATCAGGAGTGCTGTGCAACGCTAGCTACTGCACGGGACACGGCCGCTGGCCTCCTAACTCAGGAGCTGTGGTTACTTGTCAGGACTCTATCACGGACTGGAGAGGGGTGCATGAAGTAGGCTGAGGAAATTGTCAAAGAATAAATCACATTTTATAACCCATGCTTTTCAGACATGGGCATTTAGCAGACATTTTCTCACAAATGCAATAAAACTGTTGCTTATAAAGAGAAAAAACAATTTGCTGCTAATGACATAATTCAAACTTTAAACTGAAAAAACTCAAAATTTGTATCAGCCATTGCCAACCTGACAGCTACCAAACACTTAAAAGTTTCCTAAGTACTTGGAAATATTAATATGATTTTTATATTGTATACTAAAGCCTGTCACTATTTGGAAAGTCACATGCCTGTACCTCTCATACAGAGGACAATTTTAAGATGAAAACAGCATTATCAATATTAAATTTCTTGCAAGGCCTCAACATAAAAAATAACCTAAATGTGAACTTTAGCCGGACAGAGAAGGCAGGAAGTTAGTTACTTCTGCTTGTTTCTGAGTTAGTAGTGGCTACCTTAGCTTTTACTTTTCAATCTCTGTGTTTATTTCACTGCACGGTCCCTGAATGACTAATGTTTTGAGCCCTTACAGGTCTGGCACTGTGCAGAATACCCAGAGAGCTTCTAAACCACTGCAGTTCTCACTCACTGTTCACATACTGTAATTAGTTAAAGGTGGAGTCTTTCTATCACACACAATCAGTGTACTAATAGAGAAGAAATCCTGTAAATAACTTTTCCCACAGCTTACCAAAATATATTTTAAAACCATTTTCAAAATGTAACTATTAGGACTTTTATCTCTTTACCATTAAATGAGAAAGTAATTTATCCAGAAAAACAAATTTGCCCTAGTAATTTGAATTAAATGTATTCTATTTACTTGAATCACTATTATATAAATACTATGCTGAGTTGTGGAATATCCAGCAAAACTAAAGAATGATCAAAAGAACTAGCTGTGTAACATTAGGTCTTGACTGGAACGCCTTTCCTGCTCCTGTACTGACAGCACTGCCAAATACTCTAACCTTCACCTACATTACCACGAAGTCTTCCAACTGGTTTTCCTACTTCCATTTTTTAAAAAAGATTATATATATATGTATATATGTATATATGTATATATATATATATATATATATATATATATATGTCTTCACACACACCAGAAGAGGGCATCAGATTCTACTACAGATGGTTGTGAGCCACCATGTGGTTGCTGGAAATTGAACTCAGGACCTCTAGAAAAGCAGTCAGTGCTCTTAACCACTGAGCCATCTCTCCAGTCCCCTACTTCCTTTTTACTCCCCTTCTGTTTATTCTAAAGATAAAAGCCAGAACGATTGTTACAATATAAGATAAGTCATATCCAATAATGGTTTCCCACTTTATGCCAATTTAAAAGGCAAAGAGAGATGGCTAGAGAGATGACTCAGGAGTTAAGAGCCATCTTTATATATAATAAATAAATACTTAAAAAAAAAGGCAAAGCCTTAAAATAACCTGTATAATCCTATAATCAATCACTCTCTCTCCCTCCCCCGCACCTGTGTGTGTGTGTGTGTGTGTGTGTGTGTGTGTGTGTACACCGGAGGACAACGTCAAGTGTTTTGCTGTACTGTCTTTGTTTCATTCCCTTGAGATAGTCTCTCGCTGAACCTTGGCTAAGTCACAGTGCTCCTATATAGACTGTTGACTTGGGTGGTGGGATTCATACTCAGGTCCTCATGCTTGTATTTCTAACCAGAAGTAACTCTGCCACACCCCTCCCTTCCTCTCACAGCTGCAAAGGAGCACAGGGGATGTCTACAAACACTTCTAGTTCTCACACTCGGTGTGTCAGTACTGACATCTACCACACAGGGACCAAGAATGCTGCACTCAACAGTCTGCAGTGACTACACGAAATGAGGGTGCACACATGAGCCTATAAACTGTCAGCGAATCCAAAATGTCAGCAATGCCTAGGTTGAGAAACCATGTATGCACTGCCCCATCACCTCTTAACCCCAAGGACTACCTTACAACATTTGTTCCACTCAGCTTACAAAGGGCTCCTTGCTGTTTCCAGAACACGGCAGATATAGACCCATGTTTCCGCTCACTGCTCCCTCTACCAAGAATGCCTGTATCTGTGGTGCTCACTAATATACCACTTCCAGGACTTGTCTTCTGTTGATTCTTGAGTATAAGCAGATTGCCCTTGATTTTTCAATGCCTTTTGGCTATACCTCGACTCTCTAGTCTTGTCTTCGAATTGCTCAGCAAAAATAGTCTATTCTGGTCAAACCAGTCTTCTTCCTGTCTGACGTTCATTCAGTCCTACCTTTGTTCATCCGTTTCCCTCTACCAAGAATGTTCTCTCTCCCATCTGCTATGTACATAAGACAGGTATGAAAGAAGGAAAGCATGGAGGACTAGAAATAAAAATTCTTCTAAAACCCGCTGTGGAGAAATCTGTATCATGCCTTCTATTTTATTTCAGTAGAAAGATAGCCAACCCCAGGCTAAGCATACACTATTGGCTTCATGTGGAGCCAACACAACTCTGTTCGTGTTTCCTACAGTCTGCTACAGTCTTTCTTCAGACGGCAGCCCCACTCACCTCCTCTCAGTCTATGCTCAGATGTCATCTGTTTCTTGGGCCTTTCCCTCAAAATTGTTATCTTCTAACATACATTATTTTAAAACTGTATTCTGTGTGTTTGATCCCTTCAGACTGGAAATGAGTTCCACAGAGGTGGAAGGATCTGTCCACTCTGTTCACAGGTAAGTCCCAAGACTCAGAACATTACCCAGATACACACACACAAGTACTAAAAAGGTATTGTTAAATGAAGTCAAACCAAACCCCTGAAATGAAGTTTCTCATTTATAAAATGCAAACTAAGACCTCCAAGTACTTTCTTTTTTCTATTTTTTTCTATTTTTCGGAGCTGGGGACCGAACCTAGGGCCTTGCGTTTGCTAGGCAAGCGCTCTACCACTGAGCTAAATCCCCAACCCACTCTCCAAGTACTTTCAAGTAGGGAACATTAGCCAGAGGTAAGAGCAACATCTTTCATTCAGAGTGCTCTGCCCACAGTTAGGGACCTTTGCCTAGAATTAAGCACCAAGAGGTCTAGGCTACAGCCTGAACAATCCTCATGTGGCAGGCAGCGTTTGTGTCTATGGTACTATGACGGTATCTTCAGAGGCAAATCCCTCCTGGAGTTATATTAAAATATATATAAGGGGAACAAGAATACCCTTGGCAGGGAAGAGAGAGGCAAAGATTAAAACAGAGACTGAAGGAACACCCATTCAGAGTCTGCCCCACATGTGGCCCATGCATATACAGCCATCCAATTAGACAAGATGGATGAAGCAAAGAAGTGCAGACCGACAGGAGCCGGATGTAGATCGCTCCTGAGAGACACAGCCAGAATACAGCAAATACAGAGGCGAATACCAGCAGCAAACCACTGAACTGAGAATAGGACCCCCGTTGAAGGAATCAGAGAAAGAACTGGAAGAGCTTGAAGGGGCTCGAGACCCCATATGTACAACAATGCCAAGCAACCAGAGTTTCCAGGGACTAAGCCACTACCTAAAGACTATACATGGACTGACCCTGGACTCTGACCTCATAGGTAGCAATGAATATCCTAGTAAGAGCACCAGTGGAAGGGGAAGCCCTGGGTCCTGCTAAGACTGAACCCCCAGTGAACTAGACTGTTGGGGGGAGGGGGACAATGGGGGGAGGGTGGGGAGGGGAACACCGATAAGAAAGGGGAGGGGGGAGGGGGATGTTTGCCCGGAAACTGGGAAAGGGAATAACACTCGAAATGTATATAAGAAATACTCGGGGCTGGGGATTTAGCTCAGTGGTAGAGCGCTTACCTAGGAAGCGCAAGGCCCTGGGTTCGGTCCCCAGCTCCGAAAAAAAGAACCAAAAAAAAAAAAAAAAAAGAAATACTCAAGTTAATAAAAAAAAAGAAAGAAAGAAAGGAAAACTGAAAAAAAAAATATATATATATATATAAAAGATGCAATACGAAGGACCTTTTTTTTTTTTTCCGGAGCTGGGGAACGAACCCAGGGCCTTAGCAAGCGCTCTACCACTGAGCTAATCCCCAACCCCACGAAGGAGTTTTTTAACATTAGTAATGAAATAAACTTGGCCTATGTGATGCTGAATTCCGAGGACTACCTTTATAGAACTCAACTAACTCTCCAGCAAAGCTTTCTGTCGTTTCAGAAACCCACTGACCTTACGCGACTTTAGAATTGTGGACTCACTTTCATTTAACCGCTCTCTACTCGCTATGAGTAGCCTCTACATTCAGCTAATTGCTTAGAGGAAACACCTTAACATTTTTTAAACTGAGCACCATCATTTCCATACATACAAATGTACTAAGATTTTCTTTAGCCAATTTTCCATCCTCTAATCTGTCCTAATGTTGACACAAAATTAAACTGTTAATTTTACTACATCGCTGTCTTCAAAAATAGATTCTTCAGCACTCATTAAATACATAATACTTTCTATATGACAATAACCTTTCTCAAATCTGAAGTACCTCTTAATTTTTAGAGATGCTAAAAATTAACTATATCCATAAGAACAGGCCTGGAAAGATGGCTCAGCAGGTAAGGACAAGAGCACCTGCTGCTCTCACAGAGACCCAGGTTTGATTCCCAGCACCACATCAAGCTGCATGCAATCACATGTAACCCAGTTCCAGGGACCCAATGCCTTCTTCTGGAGTTCAACAGCATTGTGCACACATGGCATACACACAGAAAAGCAGGCTCACTCACACATAAACATTTTTAATGGTATAGACTTTACTAGTCCATCTGCTTTGGTTTCATGAATAGATATTTGATATGACAGCTAGATTTTGCATTTCTCTGGTAGTTTAACATATCTACCACTCCCCCGTGTGTTTCATGTAATGTTTTGTTTTGTTTAACCTCCAAATTATTCTGTGCTTCCTTTTTCTGTTATCATCTTGGGTCTTAACGATATTAACTATCAAAACAATATGCATGGCATTCTGCATTGTCTCCTACAGCTGCAGCTAACCACAAGCCAGCATCAGGCTTTGTTAACAAGTAACCAGGCCTCGTTACGGTTTCCTCTGGACAGCTTTCTATCACACATTTGCTCAGGGAAAATGGCCTCGAAAACAAAGCCAACATGTATTACAACAAAAGTTGCCTAGAACCAAGATAGAAATCCACTTAATCTATGTAACTCAACACCAATGTCTTGTCAACAAAAGTCATTCAGCCAGTTTCCTGCAAATCTATCACTGAGAAAGTAGTAAGAAATAAAGAATCCTATGTAAAATAAAACAGATGCAAAGTCCAAGTAACCTAACTTCTTCTTCTGATCCCAAGTTCAAACACTGTACACAGAACTGGAGACATCAGTGTGGCAGAAGACTCGGATGGCTTCTTCAGACTCTAGCAAGTGTACATGTTCACAATCTCTCTCTCTCTCTCTCTCTCTCTCTCTCTCTCCCTCCCTCCCTCCCTCCCTCCCTCCCTCCCTCTCTCTCTCTCTCTCTCTCTCTCACACACACACACACACACACACACACACACACACCAGAAAAACAAACGCTATATTTAGTCTGACATTAACACTAAGATTTATAAATCAAAAGTCAAAAGAACATCTGAAACAAAGTGGCACGGGCTTCTTGCATTAACATTTGTGTCTCCATGGATATGAGGAGAAAAGCCAAGCTATATCGGCTCAGCAAGGTTAAAAGGAGACGGGAGAGGACACTCACCGTTGAAGTCCTGGTAAGCACTCCTGCAGGTAGAGTGCACATAATCTACGAAGACACAGAAACAGCAAGGAATTAGTGTGCTGTGAGCAAAGCCCAGATCTGCATACTCATCTACTCAGTCATTAAATCAATTACAAAAAAAACTGGGGTACGAATAACTACAAATATGCACGTGGGGAAACATATTACTCCTTCCCTGCCTACTGGCAATATAAAAACTAGTTTATGTCCATATTTGTAACTGCCAAAAGAGGAGACCCAGTATTAATTTAATTTACATCAAGTAAAGGTAAAACAAACTTTCAAAGAGGGTGATGGATGTGGAAACTGATCTTGTGGGATACAAATGTGTCAAGGTCAGCATTTGTTTTACCACGTCATCTGTTCTCTCTAAATACTTCAGAAGCTTGTGTAAAAACACATATGCATATATGTATGAGTGTGTGGGCTGTATCCATCCAGGCATAATGGTAAAGCCTTTATTTAACTCAACAAATAAAGACTGAAAGAACAGAATTTAATAGAGTTTCTAGATATAACCAAATCCTGGCACACGACAGGTTCAGACTCAGACATACTCAAATCTACAGCCCAACTGCAGCAGTGGTGGCTAAGGATGGGCAGTTAAGAGATTATCACTAACATTGTTATTTTTGTTATCATTATAGTGAAAGCAAACACTCCAAATTTGACAGCTATTTTTTTCAATTCTCTACAGAAAATGGATTTCCTCACTGACTGACTCCCCTCACTCTGCACACACACTACAAGGTTAACTTCTGGCACACCACATACGTTGGTAGTGTCATCAAACTTTGGTCTAAAACATACTTTTTCTTTTCAATGTCAACTCTGGCTATTGCAAAGAGTTGTAATTTGGAGTCACCTACATCAGAATGAGTCACAGTCCAGTACTAAAAGCACAAGCTATTCCGAAGAGCTAAACTACTTCAAAGCGACTGAAAAGTACTCCGAAAGGGGTGATTCTTTCTCCTATACTTACACTTAACAACCTTAACTTCTTGTAGCAAATCAAAAATCAAAAGTTCATGCAATACAACATATGCTAAAATCACACCTTATTCAGTGTCAAAGTCCATTTCTGGTGGAGGCAGAGGCTTCCATAACAAGAAATGGACCGGTTTTATTTAGAAATACCTAGTTCCTGGAGATTACACCCAGTTTAATCCTAAACTGTCTCCTAAGACTGTCACTACTATAGATCGCTTTATCGTGACACTGATTCCTATAAAAGTTGAGCAAGGTCTGAAGATGTCAAATTAACTGTACTTCACCGCCCTGGGCAGAACGGCTGTAAGAACTAGTGCAGAGAGGTCTGAAAAGCAACCTTACAAATCGGTTTATTTAATCAGCAAGTCAAACTAGGAGTGCTGTGCACCGATCTAGCTGAACGTGAAGGGCATCTGGGGCTCGCCGTGCCAGAATTCTAACTTAGGCAGCATCCATACACAAGCCCCACCACCGCCATCCTTTAAATAAAGATGCACTACTGTCAAGGAACTGTTTCAGATGAGGTATTCACAAGCAGGTAAAGCAGGTGAGATATCAAACAGCCCGGTCTGCTACGTGGTAATAACTTGCAGATTTTGCTTCTGAGGGAAGCGAAGCCCACCTCGATGGAACTAAGCTTAGGGACGCCCTTTTTACTCGCCTCACAGAGAAGCACCGCATGAGCCCGAGGCAGCCTGTGTCGTGCGAGATTCCAGAGCCCGGGGCAACGCGGTGAGGACCGGCTCCACCCGCCACCGGGTCGCTGCCCGGAGGGCCCCGTGAGCTGGGTCACCGCTCGGCCAGGCCGGGAAGTTGCAGGCGGCCCCGGGCGAGGCCGCGGGGCTCGCAGAGAGGCCGACCCCCTAGGGAGCAAGGCTCCCGTCGGCCGCACCCTCGCGTGCGGCTCCGGGACCACGGGGCTCCCGCCCCGGCCCGCGGCCGCCGCGCGGCCCACAGAACAAAGCCACACGGCCATCTTGAGGCGGTAAACAGACCCCCGGCGCAGGCCGCCCGCCGCCCTCCCGCCCGCCCGCCGCGGCGGCCCGCCCCGCGCGCCGCTCACCGTCCTCGAAGTCCATGCTCGACGCCGCGGGGATGACGGTCCCGGCGCTGCGCTGTGGCCCGAGGCAAGCGCCCGCGACACGACGGTGTCCACACGATCGGCCCGCGCGACCGACAGCGGCGCTACTGGCCGGGAAGCCGCAGGCCACAGCGAGGCTGGGGGCGGGGCCGGACGGGCCTGCCAGTCGCCTCAGAACGGCCTTCGATTGGCGGACGCGAGGCGGTGGGCGGGTCTCGCGTGGGGGTCGGGAAGCGAGGCGGTTGTCTGGCTCCTGGGTCCTGACCCTGGGGAGCGCGGCGGACGGAAGGTGAAACGGGAGCGCGGAAGGCTGGAGAGGGATGTTCTGGAAGGACTCCGTTTGGCCGGCCATGTTGGAGCCTGGCAAGAGCGACGGGGTCCAGGAGGGAGTACTTTTCTTTCTCTTGCACGAACTCACCAAATCACATGGCGACCTTTGGCTTCTGTTGGCTGGAGGAGTGTGGAGGAGAGATTCCAAGTTCTTATGGAGTTCCTTCCTCTGACACACACAGAAGTGTGGGGCGTGCACAGGAGCCCAGATTGCCAAATACGAAACGATCATGAGACTATCCCAAGACAGGCTGCTAGCCACTGCTGGGGTTTAAGGTGTAAAACAGCTGTGAAAGTTCGCAGATGGGAAAGATTTGGCAGGAAGAAAGTAGTCCACAGCTCCAAGGACAGTGAAAGAGAGAGGGAGACAGACAGAGAGACAGACAGAGAGACAGAGATTATTCCACTTTAAAAAATGTGTTGGAGGGGTTGGGGATTTAGCTCAGTGGTAGAGCGCTTGCAGGCCCTGGGTTCGATCCCCAGCTCCGAAAAAAAAGAAAAAAAAAATCGTGTTGGAGCAGACACAAAGGTATTCACTCAGGAACACTATGGGAAGACTATTTTGGTCTTGAACCACAGTTTTAAATAACTTAATTTTCTTTCTGTTTTCACAGAGCAAATGGCGGTGACAACAAATTGGTTACCAGATAGGAAGCCAGAAGTCAAATTCTAAGCACTTTTTCGGGGTTCAACCCATTTGCTAAATCCCGTTCGGAGGAAGCAGGAAATAAAACGGGAAGCACAGCAAGGTGTACCACAGTAGCCCCAAATCTGGGCACGGAAATCTGGGCACGGCCTTGTGTCCTGCTCATCGTCTTCCTCCTCCACCCTCCTTGACTCATCCGGTTCTCCACCCTTTCCCTGATTCCTTCTCTTCTCCCCTCCCACACGTTTTCTGTTCACCTGGGCTGAACGTGTTGAAAACCGAACTCACAATTTCCCTTCTCAGACCTGCTTATTCTCGGATTCTTCCGGCAGTTCACCACGCGCAACCGCCCACTAATACTGCTCCTCCAGCCTCCCACTTCCAATCCACACACAAACGGAGCCTTTGATCAGCATATTGCCACCTAAAATATCTTAAGTCCGCCCCTGCCTTTTCCATTTGCTTGGCCACTACCTGAGCTAGGACACTCACTGCCTCCCTGCAAAACTCTTGATTTCTCTGCCCTTCAGCCTCACTCGGGCCCAAGTGATCAAGATGCAAATCTGGTCATGTCGTTCCCACATGACCAGAAGTAGATCTGACAGAGCACAAACACAAAAGGTGGAAATACTGCCTGACCCTTGCCTTCTCCCGGCATCTCTCTCCCCCTCTCCCTGTTCTCCCCCCCACCCACCCCCGTGTGTGTGTCTCCTTTATAAAGACTTTTTAAAAATTATGTGTAACTTTAATTTTTTCAAAACCTATTTTTAATGACGGTTCTTGAACTCTTTTAACCTCCTTTTTAGCCCACCACCACCACCACCAGAAAGGGTAGGGGTGGGGGGGAGGGGAGCTGTTTAGAAAGATTCTTTGGAGCCACTCCCTTTCTGTGTTGTCTGGAAATCGGCAGTTCAGTTCACAGGTCACAAACGGCAGCTCCATTCACCCACAAACACTTCAGGGATACACCAACCCGGCGGCGTCCTTCCACATCGGTGCTTTAACAGAACATGCGTTCACCTGCGTCTGCTTCAGCCAAACGTTCTCTGCCTTCATCTCCCACCCCTGTCCACTTTAGCTAAACGTGCCTTTGCCACCCAACCAACTTTCCAAAGAACCCTTAAGTGTCCAGTCCAGTTATGAGTGTGCATTGTCTCTGTGTGCACATGTGCACAAGCGCAGGCGCCCGTGGAGGCCAGGAGAGGGCGTCCGATCCTCTGCAGCTGAAATTATTGGTGGCCAAGAGCTGCAGGACTTGGGTGTTAGAAACTGAACTCAGGTTCTCTGAAAGAGCAGCAAGCACTCTTCACACCGAGCCCTGTCTCCAGCCCACTCTCCCCAGCTTGGTTATCAGTTTCAGACTCCTGGCTCTCCAAACAGCCCTTTGCTTTGTCACATCTGCAACCGGATGCACCCTCCAAACGTAACTCTGACCTACTTTTATAAAAACCATTCTCAGGTCTCACTCCCATGTCCTAAGCTTGCATTTCCCAGGTCTACATGATTCAAAGTCTCATTAAAACAGGGTCACAGACAGTCATGCTGGCTGGAGGCCAAGAACGGCCATCCCTACAAACCTCCAGGGGCAACAGCTGCTGGTAAGCCACACCCTAAGAAGCAAGCCCTCTCACCCACAGACTTGGCTTTGAGCCCTCTTCATTCAAAGCTCTTTGCCACCATAAAGTCCCCTTTGTCCCCTTGCTGTCAAGAGAATTTGTTTACCAAGTCAAACTCTTCCCTAGTGGATTTTAATGCTTTGCTTTCCTGTTTACCTTCTGGCAAAGGAATGATTTTATAACCTAAGGTCCTAAGACCTGAGCATGACTGAAAGGGGGTGAACATTGGTCACTATATTCACACACACACACACACACACACACACACACACACACACACACAATTCTCTCTCTCTCCATCTCACGTGTGTGTGTGTGTGTGTGTGTGTGTGAGAGAGAGAGAGAGAGAGAGAGAGAGAGAGAGAGAGAGAGAGACCACATCCCCTTCCTTCACCTTCCCTTCCCTCCCCTGGAGGAAAAAATGGCCAGTCAAGGAGCAGCTAATGCAGAAGCTGGTATACTGAGTGCTAACACACACACACACACACACACACACCACACACACACACACACACACACACACACACAAACACCCCTCTTCCCCTCCCTCCCTCTTTTCCAAACAGGAAGCATTTCTACTAAGGAAGTGGCCATACAGAGCCACCCTGTGTCTGTCTCAGTTACTGTCCTATTGCTGTGAAGAGACACCATGGCCACGGCAACTTGGTTTCAAGAGGATTTAATTGAGGGCTTACTACAAGTCCAGAAGGTGGGCCCACAGCCATCATGGTGGGAGCCTGGCAGTGGGAGGCATGTGACTGGAGGAGTAGCCGGAGACTTACATCTGACCCCTAGGCAGGAGGCAGAGATACTGGAACCTCAAAGCCCAGTCACACCCCTCCTCTAACAAGCCCACATCTGATCATCCTTCCTAAACAGCCCAACTGGGAACCAAACACTCAATCACGAGCCTACAGAGCTGTTCTCATTCAAACCACTGTGTCCTATACTACATGAGAAGTCATCAGCCTGCCCCACGTTTATTTATTCAACCAACTCTGACACCAAGCATGTGCCACGCACCCATCTTACGTCATTGTTATCACTAGACTCCAGCTAGGTTCATCTTTGTTGGACGCAGCTCCGTACCCTGAGGGCCCAATCGTTTGTACACAAAGCCACGCATTATTTCATCTTCTGTATATTTTACAGCAGACAACAGGTTAATGAATCCCAGACCAACGACTCTATTAAAAGTTTAAAGAGGGGGTTGGGGATTTAGCTCAGTGGTAGAGCGCTTGCCTAGGAAGCGCAAGGCCCTGGGTTCGGTCCCCAGCTCCGAAAAAAAAGAACCCCAAAAAAAAAAAGTTTAAAGAGATACGGGGGTTGGATGTTTATGTGCGGAGGTCAAAAGACGTGGGGATTGAAGTGAGGCACGGGCTACAGGGACAAGAAGGAAAGAGAGGTTATACCTAGGACCTGTTCTTAAGGGAGTGACATCGGAGAAGCTACAACCTTGAACCCAAGAAGAGTCAGGTGTCTGAACTCACTGATGACCCAGAGTCCTTTGTTCTGCAGCTGCTAACCCTCCGTTGCCACAGCATCAGCATGGAAAATTTGCCATTGCCATAAACAAACCGGCACCTTCACATGACCCCGATGCTGACTACCTCTCTGCACTTCCTCTTGTCCATCTCTGTTCTTCAAGTTCACGATGAACATCTCCTCTTTCTGAACATCTAAGGGCTGCATCTGAACCCTGTTCTATGTAAACACATCCAGTTTCACAGCGGGGTTTTCGTGATCACTTATGAATGAGTTTATTATAGTTTGGCCTGACACCTCGTTCATACTTTTTTTTCTTAGATTTCTGTGATGGTTTGTGTATACTTGGCCCAGGGGGTGGCACTATTAGGAGGTGTGGCCCTGTCAGAGTGGGTGTGGCCTTGTTGGCATAGGTGCGTCACTGTGAGTTGGAAGGTCTTCCTCATCCTAGCTGCCTGGAAGCCAGTATTCTGCTAGCAGCCTTCAGATGAGGATGTACAACTCTCAGCCCCTCCTGCACCATGCCTGCCTGGATGCTGCCATGTTCCCATCTTGATGATAATAGGCTGAACCTCTGAACCTGTAAGCCAGCCCCAATTAAATGTTGGCCTTTGTAAGGCTTGCCTTGGGCATGGTGTCTGTTCACAGCAGTAAAACCCTAACTAAGACAATTGCCCTGGTTGTCACTGTGAATGCTGACAGGGAAGGAGATTATCTGCCTACAAAGATGAGGACGTTGGATCCCCACAACTGGTGTTAGAGATGGTTGTGAGTCAACTCATGTTGGTGTTGGGAACAAAACCTGGGTCCTTTGGAAGAGCAGTAAGCACTCTTTTTTTTTTTTTTTTTTTTGGTTCTTTTTTCCGGAGCTGGGGACCGAACCCAGGGCCTTGCGCTTCCTAGGTAAGCGCTCTACCACTGAGCTAAATCCCCAGCCCCGCAGTAAGCACTCTTAACTGCTGATTCATCTCTCCAGCCAAACTGGAACGTCTTGTACTCCTGAGACTTACGTGAAGTTTCTCCCTGATTTTGATTTAGGACTTTAAAAGGACGAAGGCATCTCCAAAAGCTGAAAGGAATAATGATTAATAAAAGAATAATAAACGATAATGAGTATGCAAAGCCCTTTGCGTGTGTTCTCTACCTGTGACAATGTGTGCTTCCATCACCCCCAATTTACAGACGAGGTAACCTTCCTTGCACAGGATGCACGGCTAACAAGGCAGGCAGGCAGACTCAGTCACCCTGGCCCCTTGTGTGCCTAGCATTGTAAAGTGCCTACTGTGCTCCCGTGCCCTGCTCCCTGCTCCCTCTCGAAATCATGACCTCCTCCCCCGGGGAAGAAGATTTCTCTGACTCTTGGAATCTCCCCAGTTGCGGAGGCTCGTTCGTTGTCTGTGGCTGGGGCCTGTGAGATCTCCTCCTCCCGTGATGACATGTCTGGAGGTCTTCTACTCCTTCAGGACCTGTTTAGGCTTCGTGTCCGGGTACCATGAGTGAAGCTCCCCTGCTATTCCCAGGAGACACATTCTCACAGCAGCCTTCCTCTTCCTCTGGCTCTAACAATCTCTCCGCCCCCTCACCTTCCAAATGTTCCCTGAGCTTTAAGTACAGGAATTACGTTACAGATTTGTCAGTGAAGTTGGAACCCCCCCACACACACACACACAATCACTTGTCCTCTGCATTTGACCCGCTGTGTGTTTCTGAACTGATTTCCCATAGCAAAGGGAAGCAGCTTTGACATAGAGTGTAGTGCCAAGGAGTGTTTGATGCTCCAAAACCAGACAGGAGCCGATCTGATGCAACTCAGAGCAAGGCCTTTATTCTATTCGAGCTAGTTACCCCCTCCCCCACAACACGCAACACACCACCATCACACAGGATGGTTTTGGTGGTTGCTGGGAGCCCCAAATATCCATCAGGGCAAAGCTTTATAATAAGTAGCAGTGATGGGGGTGGGAGGGTAAGTGTGCAAGCATCTGATTGGAAAGCCACTGTGGTCTTTAACATAATGGCTGGGGCTGGGAGTCACATCATAAACTTAATCTCTGTTTCTCTGTGCGCTGGTGCTCATTAGGCAGGGGGAGGCCTTGTACCCTAAGGGTGCAGGTTTGTTGGGGTTTAGCCTAGAGACTAGAGCTAGGCTCTGGTTTTGTTGGGGGCTACCTGGAAACTAGTGTCAAGTACCAGCCTGTTAGTTTACCTGAGTTCAAGCTCAGGTCAGGTTCTCTAAAATGGAGTCTGAACTTAAAAGATGTGGCCTCTCAGGGTAACACCTATCTGCAATTATAAGGGTAGATATGTAAAATGCGGTTAGAAATGTATGCCGGTTTAAAATAGAGAGGTGGTAAATATTCTTCTTCTCTAAGCTGCATAACCTCACTAGCCCCAGGTGGTTGTCGAGGTCTCCCACACCAACCATGATTTCCCTCCTAGTGAGTGAGCCAATCACACTGACTGTGATTGACCAGGCTGAATAGACCAGTGGTGATTACTGCCAAGATACGCATGCCCCTGCTGCAGCTTTAAGGTTGCCAGGCCATCGCTGTAGTTCATTGGCATTGCTGCCAGGCAGGAGTACTGGTGGCTCCACTCCCTTGAAAATTCACAGAGCCAAGATGACCTCGAATTAGGATCCCTTCCTTGGGTAGAGATTATATTTGTTTTTCACTAGGGGATCAGCTAAAACTGTACCATCTGTCTCTTTAGCAAAGCAAACAGAGCAAAGTCAAGTAACAAAGCCCCCCAGAGAGTGAGAGAGGTTCCCGGGTACCCTCTTTTTAAAGAATACCCTCATTTTTTGTCTTCTGGATATGTGACGTTCCATCACAGATTTTTACCAGGCAAATTGGTAGCAAATTAACTGTGATGTCTGTCAACCCGGTGACGATAAGAATAGATGAGGCTCTCCAAGTAATCAACTTATTTGCTCTATTGTCCGAGTCCTGTCGAGGAGGTTACCCCTTGCTCTGTCACTGAGACCCTTGGAAGTGGAAATTGCTCCCTGCTATCTCCAGTTCCACGGTGATATATTTGGCTTCTTGAGAGAGTAATATTTGTATTGAACAAGTCGAAAAGGGACCCGGGACCAGTTTCTATATCCACACAGCCCTCAATATACATTAAGGCCACCCTCAGAAATGTAAGTACAGAGACACACACAGCACCTAAAAATATACAAGGAACAGGAAAAGGCACTACCCTATAGTGGCCAGCAGAGGGCACCACACACCAGATGTAGTGAACGGAGGTGCTGTGTTTTGGAGCACGGGTTCCTGCAAACCAGAAGAACACCACACCCACCAGGTAGAGACTGGTCCAGTGGGCTGTGTTCCCACAACCTTTCTCTTTCGGTGTGCTCAGAAACATAAGCATTACAGATGCCGCAGTTCGTCAGATGCTATTTTTTAGAGTGTATTAAGAAAAATAAAATGCAACACTGCGAACTATATTAAAGTGACAACTTCGAAGTTCAGGATGTGAAACTTCACATGGGATTTGATAATTACTTGTTAACAAACCATTCGAAAGCCCAAAGCGCAGAATAAGACAGGAAAGATCCAATGTATGACTAATGGCTGCTTTTGTACTGGCTTCTCATTAAGCACGGGCACACTGTGCACACTTGGTGTACACTCTCTGACAGAATGTACATGTATCTGACACAAGACGCAATGTTACTCCTATCAATATTTAGGGGAAGCTTACTTCAATCAAATGCTCTCTGTGTGTCTCTGGAAATACAATGAAAGGCAGGCAGCTCTTGGCTATTTACAGCGGGGCTGCTCTGGATTTGTCTGTGCATTTTTAGAAGTCAGTACGCACTGTCTCTCCGGGGACTCTGGCTTGAGGACAAACCTAAACCTGTCACCAGCCTTTAAAGGTTGAAAGAATTGTTATTTTGTGTTTCCATAACTTGTATTTGAGGAAATGTCCTCTGGGAAAAAGGAAAGTTTGTAGAGACTAAGCACACGGGACCCAGTGCTGGGAAACTATAGCAAGCCCAGGAGTCAAAACCGGTACAGACCCGTGCCTCCAACAGCTCTGAACACTGGCTCTGTGCCAGGGTTTTCCTAACTGCCCCGAAACCCTTGGGAGGTAATTAGTAACGATAGTAAAGGGCTTTTAACCACGAAATATGTTGTATAAATGCTAAGTCCAGGAAAAGCACAAAGGATTTGCGTTTCTTGGCCATATTTCTCAGCCACAGACAATTTGATGCATCCCGTAGCCAGTTTCTCTTTTGCGACCGACATCTCTCCAACCTTTCATCTGAGGAAAACAAAAGGAGTTTCTAATGGTGCTCCTACCAATCAAAGACCTAAGACAATTACCTCTTTCATGACTTCAGAAGTGGAGTTCTTGCTTCAACAAAATGCCAGGTTTTACTGGGTTTTTTGTTTGGTTGGTTGGTTAGTTGGTTTTTGTTTTGTTTTGTTTTGTTTTTTATGAAGTCTGGGTCAGGTATCGCCCAAAAGAGGGACAGACTAGGTGGTCCAAGAGAAAATGGATACCAGTCTACACTATTTTTTTTATTGTTTTGTTTTTGTTTTTGAGATTTTTTTATCTGCACCTTTTAAAATATTATTATCAGCATCATAGTTTCTGTGTCAAGGCCCATTGCAATGGTAGCAGGGGTTTCTTTCTTTCTTAATTTCTTTCTTTTCTGAGACAGGATTTCTCTGTATAGCGGTGGCTATCCTGGAATTCACTTTGTAGACCAGGCTGGCCTTAAACTCAGAGATCTACCTGCCTATGCCTCCTGAGTGCTGGGATCAAAGGCGTGTGCCACCATGCTAGCAGCAGGTTTCTTTTTAAAGCTTAGTATTAAATATTAAATGCCTTCCCCCATTTAAATTTTACATTACTTTGTCAAGGCAGAAATGTTGTTAAACTCAAGTTACTTGGAGCTGGGACACACTTCTGTCATTAGTTGGGGGAGAGCAAGGCAGCAGCTTTCCTTGTCCTCCCCTATAAGCAGATCTAGAAAAATGAGACCAGATTATCATTGTTTTTGGAAAGTGTGCTATAGAAATGAGTGGCCTGTTAGCAACCAGCTTACACATGAGACGGACATTTCAGGAAAAGACAAAACGTAATTTCTGAAGAATCCCAGTTGGTAATTTTCCCCCAAATGGCTGGAGGAATGGGCAGAATATCGACATGAGTTTAAATCCAGCAGGGACGGCCCTGCCGCCCGGGGAACGGAAAAGTGAAGTTAACTGCTGGCTGGCTGTGCCAGTGAGCGGAAGCTTGACAGGAACTCAGTTCTCTAAGAGGGAGGATCCTTCTAGAAACAGAGAGCTTAGACTCTTCCTCTTGCTTCAGCAAAGAAGTTGGTTTTAAAAACACTTGGGAAATTCCTTTCCACCCCTCCGATGGGTGCGCTCAGAGAGGGGGTCGTTAGAAGCACCTTCGAAGCCACTGTGGGATTCCTGACAGTTGGAGACTCCATGGAACTGGGCAAAAGCTGCTATCACAACGGGACACGGAAATCTGACGAGACTGGAACCATGTTCAGTTTTCCAAGAAAGAAGCGCTTAGGAATCCGAGCGGCATAAAGGCGGGCTCCGCGATATACATCACAGCTAGATGAGGAAACGCCAGCCCACCTGACCCACTGTGGTGGCCTTGACAAAGTCCTCAGCGGTTGTAAAGTGCATGCTGGGTACCGCACCACTCAAGCCCGAGTCCCAGAAGCGTGCCTTCTCTTGTCTGCTAATTCTTTTATTTATTTATTTATTTATTTTTCCTTCGGAGCTGGGGACCGAACCCAGGGCCTTGCACTTGCTAGGCAAGCGCTCTACCACTAAGCTAAATCCCCAACCCGGTCTGCTAATTCTTAGGATTGGCAAACCCACCCACTTTGCCACAGTGAAGGCGGAAATGCCCAGGACACATGATGGAGAGGCAGAGGAGCCGGTGTGGGCAGTGTGGGGATCAGGGGGCAGCCGAAGGGGGGATAGACAGGAGACGGAACTTCTATTTACCTAGTAGAGAGAGATCCTGGAATAGCCCAGCTTGGAAAAAGTCAAAGTGACTTTGCGGAAGACCTAGGAGAAGCTGAGGCAGAGTCCTGCGCCCAGAAAGAACATCCCCGAAATCACTTTCTCCTGTGGGAGAGCCCTCAAATACGCATTTGCTCTGAGCATGCTCAAGATTCCCAAAGAGAGAAATCGCATGAAACCAAGTAGAGGGCCTTAGCCCAGTGGTTCTTCGGCCTCCCCAATGCTGCAACTTCTTGATGCAGTTCCTTGTGTTGTGGCAACCCCAACCATAAAATCATCCATTGCTACTCCATAACTGTAATTGTGTTACTTATATGAATTGCAATATAAATATCTGATCGGCAGGATATCTGACATGCTACCTTTCCTATGTGGGTGCAGAAGATGCTCTTGAAGCCAGCCCAATCGGAAGGAAGGCACGAGTGGTACGTAGCAAGTAGTCATTGTCTTTCAGCCAGTCAAGAAGCACATCATATGGAATAATATATATATATCAACTCCCTCCACCTGCTCCATGGTGGGCTTGCAGAGGACGCATCAGTACCAGCACCTCCTCCTCCTCTTCCTGAGGCACTGGGCGTGTTTGCTCTTCAGTCTTTGGTTCATGATTTCAGGTCTTTAAGCTCTGGACCCACGGTGAGCAAAACATCACAGCAGGAAGCGCGGGAGTGAGCGGAAACGGCTCACCCCATGGCTTCCCGGAAGCAGAGGAGAAAAGAAGACAAGAATCCACGCTGCTTATATTTATTGGTTTTACTTTGTCACACACGGGATATATTTTCAATAAAGCTGATTTTTGAAGCTAAAGTGTATCTTTTAAAAAAGTGAAGTCATGGAAGTGGTTAGGATGTCAAGGTAGGGCATGGAGAGACGGCTCAGCAGTTCTCTCTTCGCTGGGATCTAAGTTCAAGTCTCAACACTCGCTTGGCAGCTCTCAACCCTAACTTCAGTTCCAGGAGAGCCGACGCCCTCGCACAGACACACAGGCAGGCAAAACACCAGTGCACGTAAAAAAAAAAATCAAAAATAAGGGGTTGGGGATTTAGCTCAGTGGTAGAGCGCTTGCCTAGCAAGCGCAAGGCCCTGGGTTGGGTCCTCAGCTCCGGGAAAAAAAAAAAAAAAAAAAGACAAGACAAAAAAAATCAAAAATTAAAAAAAAAAAAAAGCCACTGCAGAACTGAATATAGCAACAAAGAGAAGGGGCTGAGCCAGTACTAATAGATGTTTAGTAAAATCTATGATTATGAGTTTACCCAGCAGTTCACTGGATCTGAAGAGGTTGAGGTAGTTCTGTGTGTCAGACAGGAATGTTTACAGCATTTTGAGTAACAAGGCAGTCATTCAACAGAATGTACGGCACTATTTTTAATAACTACATCTTACGTAAATATTTAACATACACATATTTATATGCATGAAATTTTACAAGGAACCATCTTTGCTCGCCCGCAGAAGGCTTAATTGGGAGGATTTACTATAAGGTAAGGATTTTCTCACGTGCCCTTTTTTTTTTTAAGATTTATTTATTTTATTTATGAGCACACTGTAGCTGTGTTCAGACACACCAGAAGAGGGCATCGGATCCCATCACAGATGGTTGTGAGCCACCATGTGGTTGCTGGGATTTGAACTCAGGACTTCTGGAAGAGCAGTCAGTGCTCCTAACCGCTGAGCCATCTCTCCAGCCTTCACTTGCCCATTCTTCTGTACCCCTTCGAGCTCTGCGTGCAAGGTCAGCAGAAACATCGTCGATACTTCCGTTTGGAAAAAGCAAAGGGAAGAGGGAGAGTGTGGCCTAACACACCAGTCAACATCCATCATGTCAGCAGGGAAGAGCTGGTGGAGAGGGATTTCTACTCGATTGGACACGCTGAACAGGAAGTCCTTCTGCTTGGCTCTCCCACTAACCACGTTTTAGAAACACGGGGGGCTGGAGAGATGGCTCAGTGGTTAAGAGCACTGACTGCTCTTCCAGAGGTCCTGAGTTCAAATCCCAGCAACCACATGGTGGCTCACAACCATCTGTAATAAGATCTGATGCCCTCTTCCGGTACGTCTGAAGACAGCAACACTGTACTCACATACATAAAATAAATAAAAATCTTTAAAAAAAAAAAAAAGAAAAAGAAAAAAGAAACACGGGTGATTTCATTGAGAAAGAGGAAACATGGCGACCAAGTCTGGTACGACAGGAGCTCTCCTTGCCTCTTCACTTTTCTCATATAAAAGACCCGGCCAACGTCTTTTTAATCTGGGCAAGAAACAGAACGGTTTAGCTGGCTTAGTTGGTTGTCTGCTTAATACGAAAGAAACATAAAACCGAGTTTGGTGGCCTGCGATTCCAGCACTTGGGACGTAGAGGCAGGAGGATGGGAAGGTCAGGATCTTCCTCAGCCACATAGTAAGTTTGATGTCAGCCTGGTCTACAGAAAACCCTGCCTCAAAAGAAAACGAATTAGAAGCGAAAGCCCCGGAGTGTCTGGCCCCACACCCTTTACGATGACACGCCACAGGAGAACGTGATGGAGACCATGGTGGCAGGCCACAGCTTTCTCTGCAGACCCTTGGAAAGCATTGAAGAGATGAAGGCTTCAGTTTATGTTTTGTTTTTGACGTTGTTGTTTGGGGTTTGTGTTTTTTGGTTTGACTGTGTTTCTCTGGGTAACACCCCTCCCTGGTTGTTCTGGAACTTGCTTTGTAGACCAAGCTGGCCTCGAACTCACAGAAATCCTCCTGCCTCTGCCTCCCCAGGGCTGGGCCTAAAGGCTTGCCACACCACAGTGGGCAAAGGCTTTGTTCTTTTAAGATTGTGTATCATCCATCATAGGTCTTAAATTTGCTGTGGAGTTGAGGATGACTTTGAATTTCTGGTCCTCCTGCATCCCAGGTATTTGGATGACAGGAGCGCATCTCCATTTTACTCAGTGCCGGATATCCAGCCCAGAGCTCCTGCATACCATGCCAGCACTCTGCAGCTGACCTGTACTCCCGGCCTGTGTCCTGTTCGTAGCGCTAACCATCGGATACAGGGCTAACCATCGGATCCGGGGACCTTTCACGGTCATTCTGTCAAATTCCAGCAGGATGAGAACTCTGACAGTCCCGAACGCTCAGACAAAATACCCCAGACTCCCCTTGACGGAACAGACAGCGTCTGGATAATTCTGAGAAGCACGATTCGGCACAGCATTGTTCTCAAGGAAGACTCAAAATCCTGTCATCTTCTCATGCTTCTTAGCTCTGCAATTAAATATTCTCTTACTGCCTTCTGAAGCTCCCCAAGACTAGACGCTATAATTATCATGGTGATTTCTCCAATGCCCTAATTAGCAGAGAACTCAAAATTCTTGGTGAAGAAAGCCAGGACCCCCAAGCACTGATATCTGCCAAAGCCCACAGGAAAGTAGCCTAGAACAAGGAGGGAGATTCATCTTCTTCCTCCCTTCCCTTTCTCCCCTCCACTGGCCTTCCGGTATCCTTTGTGAAGGAAGATGTCAAAAGTTCGCTTCCGCTTGTGCTGTCCCTCATTCAATCTTCCCATCCCACACGCCACCACCCAGGCCCATTTTAGCCGTCAGAATTTAGTAGAGACTGTGCCGGACCAAGACATTTTAGATCATCGTGTACTTTTGAACATTTGCCTTTACGGATAAATTAGGAACGGTCACAGTTTAATTGAATGTAAGCAACTTGAGCCCATTCAGGCAGGACCCTGGTTTGCTGCTGCTTGTTTAGGCTTTTAAAGACCAGCTTCCGTGGAACCCCAGGCTGGTTTCAGACTCAACTGTGTAGCAGAGGTTAGCTTTGAACACCTTATCTTCGGGATCTGGGTCCAGGTCCGGGTCCGGATCCGGGTTTGAGTTTGGGGTAAGGGATCATTAAAGTTGTATCTGTGTAGTTACCTTCCCTTCTCAGTGAGGAGGAACCTGGTAACGTTAATAGCAAACACACTGTACTTATCAAGGCTCTGACCTCAGTGGCTCCCTCAAGGAGTGAGTCAGGGGATCCAGGGGCGTCCAATTGCAGCTTTGCCCAAGGTCAGAGGCACTTTCCATGCAAAGGGCCTGACATTTCCTGGCAGCTACAGGATGTTTAGCTTTAAGCCAAAATTCCGGAGCAGCTCGTTTGTGTGGGCCGAACGGCCCAGCCCTTCTTGGAACTCACATCCAGTGTCTCCTTACTTCAGCCGGCTCACTGTGGCCGCTCCCTTCTCAGAGCTCATTGTATTTCCTGCGTGCCTTTTCTCCCTGTCTTTATAAACATTTGGGGGCGAGGTGGGGGCGTTACTAGCAAAGTGCAGGCACGAGGAGAGCGGAGAGAAAACATGGAACAGGCCCTTCAGTTCTGGGTCACTAATTTGACACCCGCACACATTATCCCAAGTACTTGGACCACGTGAGAACCCGAGCACAGAGCTCCTGGCCAGTCATGTGACTGCCCTTCCTTAGTAGACAGGAGACCCCCTTTCCAAGCACCTACCATTGTTACCTGCCATTGTTCCTTCCTTAGATGTGCAGGCAACCTCTGTACAAAGAGGAACAGATAGAAATGGCTCCAGAGGCGATCCCTTTCGATAACGTTATCGTTGGTAAAATGTTTGACAGGTTAAAGGCGCCTGTGCCTTAAGATTCATTGCAGTCCCGTGAAAGAAACTGAACTGTGGTCCTTTATTACAGATAAGGAGTGATACTACTCAGGCAAATGAGGCACCCGCTGGCCAGCCAGAAGTCCCAGGGACCATGCTATGCTACGGATGCTTCCAATAGGAAGAGCCAAACCCACAGCCCCCAGGCTCAGAGGAGTCACGTGGGCGCATGCCTGCGCAAGTTGACCAGCACGACTAGGGACTGGGTCAAAGGTGTGCACGGAGTCTGAGGCAGGCCTGCTGACGGCTCATAAAGAGGCTTTGTGCAGAAAGATCTACTCAAAGGGCAAAGTCATCCCCACTGGCTCTCTCTCTGGATGCAGACCAAGGAACTATTACATTAGTCTGCTAATAAAAAAAAAAGCCGTAATAATAAGCAGACGTATGACAGAGAAAGGCAGAGAGATGACCAAAAAGGCTTTATACTGACCATGAGAGAGACAGAGCCTTCCCTACGGCTGTCTCCGTCCAGCCCTGAGGAACTTCCCAGCTGCAACCGTGCAGCCAAGTGAAGCTCTCTCACCCAGCCTCACGTTCTCAAGTCCAAAAAGCTCACCGTGCTCCACCTGGGGCCAGTTGGGCAGAGAGACTTTGGCCAAGCCAGCCAGTCTAGCTTCCTGAAATGTCTCCAGGTCCACTGGCCAGGCAACTGACACCCAGGCTACTGAGCCTAGGGGGCACTTATCTGGCCCTTTTGAGGCTCAGCTTTATGAAGATCAAAATGTCCAACTCAGAGAAATTTTTTTTATAATAAGGCAAATATGTAGTTTTGGTCTACAAAGCCCCCAGAGCATGCTCCAAGGGCAAACGACAGAGCAGCCTCTCACAGTAGGAGGACACAGACCTTGCAGGGCGAGCAAATCTGTTTCATAAACACTTCTGTGGGACTAAAGCTTTACAGGAGGAGGAAGTCAGAGAGGTTTTCTTCAGGAGGCTGTACCTTCCGCTCTCCTAAGACTCACAAAAAAGACGTGGTCAACTCCCCTCCTCTCTTTTTCCAATCTCCGCTTCAGCCATAGGTTTTAAGCTCATCTGTGTCATTTCTATTGTGTTTAGACTCTGGGGAGAAGCCATCTTGAATACTTTCTACCTGTTTTAACAAGAAGCATCAACAGGACGGCCCCCGGGGGAGTTTAAATTAGGGCTCTTCAAAAGGCTGCTGGCTCTGTGATCCCAAACAGAGAGAGTCTACAAACATGATTCAGCCCGATCTTGCAGTACAGCCTGGAGGCTTCCAACCAGTTTAGCACAAACCAGAAGGGAGAGAGGTGTGGTAGTGTACTACGTCAGTCCAACACCGGGAAGACAAGGCACAAGATTACATGTTCCAGTCCAACCTCAGCTATGTAGTGAGTTCTAGGCTAATCTGAGCAAGACCCCATCTCAGAGACAAAACAAAACAAGAGAGAGGAGGACCCAGGACAGACAGCAGCTACAGTTGTCCAACACTCTGTGCGATGGTTCAAGCCCTGGGTTTTAGTGCTTTGGCTTCTGTTTGTCCCTAGGGAGGTGGGTCCATGAAGGAACCCAGTGAGGAATGTGTTCAATTACAAATAAACGAGGGTCTGGGAGACCTGAGAGTGAGGGATGTACTAACCTCTCCCAACATTTGAACGTGCTGGCTTCTGGGGCAGAAGACAGGTAAGAAAAAACGATCCTCATATATATAAGATATGCTTGCGTGAAAACTCGAGGCAAACACAGAAGTAAAAGTACATTAGAAAACAAAGACAATGGGCTTTGGTAATCTAAAGCCAGTGTGTGCCGCTGACGGACAGTGGATGAGAAGTGGCCTAGTCTCCCTCTAAGATCGGGACTGTAGGCTTAGCCTATGAGACAAGAGGGGGCCTCACTGGCTGGGCAAGGCCTCCACGCCTCTGCCTGGCTCCCTGCTACGGGATTCTTCCAGGTCCAGTTTAGCATTCGTGGTGGTTTCTCCTGGCCCCCTGCTTGACTTGACACACTGACTACAGGAGCCTTTGCTTAGAGCGCCTACAAAAAGCCTAAAGGTAACCCTCTCCTATCCTCTCTAATCTGTGGGCTGCTCGATGTCTTCTTTTCCTATTAGACATGGAAGATTCTTACTTTATTTTATTTGTTTGCTTGTTTAAAGGCAGGGTCTTACTGTGTAGCCCTGGCTGGTGAATGTGTAATGATCTCGGTGTCTGCCCCCAGAGAGCTGGAATTACGACGTGTGCCAGCCACCAGGCTCTCTGTGAACCTGGTAGATGGTTAATGAGCATTTGCTGAGTGCCTTGATCACTTTCGCCGACGTGTAACCCCTGGCCCTCATTTTCCTAATCTGTATAGATAATCACTAATAAGCCACTGTGACGACAGCGGCTCAAGTCACCATGTGAGCCAAGATTTTTCTTTTTTTTTTTTCTTAAGATTTATTTATTATATATAAGTACACTGTAGCTGTCTTCAGACACACCAGAAGAGGGCATCAGATTTCATTACAGATGGCTGTGAGCCACCATGTGGTTGCTGGGATTTGAACTCAGGACCTCTGGAAGAGGAGTCAGTGCTCTTAACCACTGAGCCATCTCTCCAGCCCCGAGCCAAGATTTTTCAATACGCGCTCACTCTTTCCCTCCTCGCTGTGATCCTTATAGACCGAGGTTTTGGGATTTTCCTAAAAGGATTTGAGAAAGGATGGGGGAATTAAAGAAACTTAGATGGGATTTAGTCCCAGGAGCCCTAATTAAAAAAATAATAAAAGTAAAAAAAGCCACGAGGAAAGAAGGGAAGGCATAGCAGACTCCCAGGGCTCCATGACAAAGTGCCAAATTCTGGGTGGATCGCACCGTGGGTTCTCTCTCCTGGGTACTGAACCTTGGTTTAGGTGTCGGTAGCATTGCTTCTCCAGTCTACGGCTTCTGCTGAGGGCCACGCAGGAGGAGGGACAAAATGGAATCCAGCCCAAGGGTTACCACAGCCACACGGGTGAGTCTCAGTGTGACACAGCCCCGGGGACCACGTGTTACAGAGTTCTGTTCTGCTTGCTGCTCTCACTTCCCTCTTAATCCGAGAGCCGTGTGAAACTCTAAGGGGCTTCCGGCCCCTCGCTGGGTAGAGAATAACTTAGAGACGTAGATTGTCCACTTGGAGACGTAGATAGAAAGCATTTGGAAAAATAAATGCTGTTGGTGAAGCCAGATCGAGATACTTTCACTACTGGCTCTGATGTAGAAAACCTCAGGGAACAATCCGAAGTTCAGAAAGGCACCCTTCTTAGTTACGCTGGGACCTTTCATGGTCAGGGAACAAGAACAAGGGCAGCATGGCTGACGTGACTCTCGCTGAGGCTGGGCTGCTGACGACTGATTTCTTGAACCCATTTTTGCCCTTGGCTTCCTGATAGGATTCATAAGATTTGCTGATGAGTAGATGTGCATTCTGAGGATTTAAGGTAGATATGACTGATTTTTATATAAAAGTTTAGGCGTGCGATTCTCTTAAGATTCTTGCAAGGTCACTTTTAAAGATAAACAATAAATCAATTGACCCTTTCTTTGTAACTTCAGCTGCTGGCCACCAGTAAGAGACACTGGCTGAGGAAAATCCCTTGCTTGCTTACACTTTCTTAATCTGTAATGAGTTGCTTAGTTCCAAATGTACGTGGGGTTGGGGAAATAATTTATTTTCTTTACCCGTGCTATGTAATGTTATTTCTTGTAAAGGTATTGAAAAACACAGTTTTTTTTTTTCATAATCGTTCACTAGAAGAAAACTAAAAAGTAATCACATTGAAATTTTGCACTGCTTGAAAGATTTTGCTGGAATATATAAACTATGGGAGAAGAAGAAAGAACGGGGGCTAGAACATTTGTTTCTCCCATCCGTCAACTCTGTGCATGTGTGTGTATGTGTAAGGTTTGTGTGAGTGGGGAACACAATACCCTCCATTAACTACGTGTATGTGTGTGTATATGTATAAAGTTTGTGTGAGTGGGGATATAATTCCCTCCATTAACTATGTGTGTGTGTGTATATGTATAAAGTTTGTGTCAGGTAGGTGCTGGAACATTGGTCCTTCCACCCAGCAACTGTGTGTGTGTGTGTGTGTGTGTGTGTGTGTGTGTGTGTGTGTAAAGGCTTGTCTGGGCGTGTGTTGGACCTTGCTCCATCTACCAAATGTGAGTATTTATGTATGTATGTGTGAAATGCTTGGCGCCTGCTTGCTGGAGCTTTGCTCTAACCATTCTATGTGTGGATGTGCCTCTGTCTGTATGTATGTATGTAGGTACATACATATATATGTGTGTATATATGTGTATGTATGATGTATATGTGTATGTGTGTATACAGGTATATATATGTATGTATATGTGTATGTATGCGTATATGTATATACACATATATGTATGTGTGTGTATGTGTATATGTATATATGCATATATGCATGTATGTGCATATATGTATGCATGTGTATACATGTATATGTATATATTTATGTATGTGTGTATGTATGCATTTGTGTGTATGAAGTTATTCTACTCTGCCTTTTGTTTCACCCACTCAGAGAGTATGTGTGTGAGAGAGATAGAGATAGAGAGAGAGAGAGAGAGAGTGTGTGTGTGTGTGTGTGTGTGTGTGTGTGTGTGTGTGTGTATTTTTTTTCTCTTTCCATCTCTTTCTTGCTGGCCCCAAGGAGTTAAAAGAATTCATAGTTTTTCCGATGGCCACAGGGAGCGCCAGTAAATTAACTTTTTTCCCTCAGAGAAAACTCTACTGAGTAACTTCTCTAATTGCAGACTGCCTTTGGCAGCAGCCCCTGTAGGTGTCTGGGTCCACCCCTGTCAGCGACTCTAAGCACTGACCTCCAATGCTGCTGCCTCAGTTTACCCAGCACATGGATGCCACAGTCAGGCACTGGCAGGCTTCGTATGGCCTTCCCTCAGTGCAGACGCACACTAATCCCCTTGTTTTATAAGGACACTCAGCATATGGAGAGAGGCCTTGCCAGCCGTGTCACCTAACCGTAATGGTTATTAGATTTACTTAATTTTGGGGCTGGGGATTTAGCTCAGTGGTAGAGCGCTTGCCTAGCAAGCACAAGGCCCTGGGTTCAGTCCCCAGCTCTGAAAAAAAAGAAAAAAAAAAGATTTACTTAATTTTGAGCAAGGTCTTGTGTAGTAAGGATGACCTTCAGTCTCTGGTCCTCCAGCTTCTACCTCTGAGTGCTGGAGTTTCAGGATGTACCACCATGCCCTGTTTCTGTGGTGCAGAGGACGGAGCTCCGGGCTTGGTGTATGCGATTTGACCCTCTGCTTTAAACAATTCAACTTCAATACACCCTGAGGAACTGGGAGTTGATGCTTCGTGATATGTAGTCTGGAGGAAACTGAAGCATATAATATGCATTTTCAGTAGAGGCTCTGGAAAACATTCCAAGACTCTCTTCAGTTAGAGAAACTCTCCTGGCAGACGTTAGTAAGCTTCAAACGCATGCAGGCTGCCAAGATGGCTGCCTACTAGCCACTTGCTGGTTTCTATATGATGCCTCAAATAGATTCTGGCAAACCCTGGGGAATCAGTGGACCAAGTCAAAAAAGAAGGTCAAGAAATCCAAAATAAGAGTCACTGACTTACAGATTATTCCTGGGAGAGTGAGCTAGGTAGGCTCAGGGTCAATGATAAATAAAATTCATTAGCCACATCCTGTGTTGTATTAAAAATGGGTGACAGTCATCCATTTCTTCTATATATTCCTCACACTGACTCAGGGAGACATATAATGCACACCATTATTTTGATGCCAGTCACTCACACAGTGTAGAAAGCTTAGATGCAGAATGATTTGGTCAGAGTGAAAGGTCAAAGCTATAAAGCCAGAACTTAAACACATCTACACCATTTGTAGATGGTTTTCAAGATGAGGACACGGGGGACCATAAGGATCCAGGAGAATTAAAACAACAAAAACAACAACAACAAAAACAAAACAGAAGATGAGGCAAACCTCTCCTGCTCTCTACTTTTTATTTTTAATATTTTATTTATTTATTATAGATGAGTACACTGTAGCTGTCTTCAGACACACCAGAAGAGGGCATCAGATCTCATTACAGATGGTTGTGAGCCACCATGTGGTTGCTGGGATTTGTACTCAGAACCTCGGGAAGAACAGTCGGTGCTCCTAACCACTGAGCCATCTCTCCAGCCCTGCTCTCTATTTTCTGAGGGAAAGAGCTCACGCAGCATTCGAACGCATGACAGAGACCATGAGTAATAGGAATACAGATGCCAAACACCCCCAGAAGAGGATTCTAGCTTCACAAATGTTTGCCTTATCTGTGTGGTGAGGGTTGGGGCTCAGACCCGTGTGGATTTTCCCCACTTTGGAAAGCCTGTGGAAACAGGTCTCTTCTGAAGCCTTCCCTGAGTCAGAGCTTTATCTAGGACAATGATTCTCCACCCCATTCTGCTCAGTCCCTTTTTGCCATAACAGAAAGGCTTTGGAGCCCTTCTGTTGCCATCACGAAATAAAATATTTAGCCTCTATTACACACATATGTTACACACATATACACATATGTTATACACACATACACATACGCACTTATACACATACATGCATTACACACATGCACACATACATTACACACATATGCACATATGTTAGGGGGAAACACATGGTCTAGGATGAGCAATAGTGCTGGTTTGCTCAGGGCTGGGGTTTGCTCGAATACAGGAGTCTCACTGAAGCTATAACTATCATATAAAAGGGGAGCCAATGAAGAACAATTAAAATAAATTAACATATACAAGAAACCCTTGGTTATGTTGGTGGACTCAATGAAATAGTCAGTGGGTGGACCAGAAGTGTCCAGCCAAGGGACATGCCAAGTGTCTGAGACCCTCTTGAAGACAGAGATTACACAGAACCACTTTAGAGCAGAACTGAAGTTTCTGGGTGAACACCTATCAACCACTTCCTCCATGTAGACCAAAAGACAAAAATAAAATGTCCTGCTGATCTCACTTCAGGGCTGATTCTGAGGAACTTGGAGGGCCCTGCCCTTTCACAGGGATTGAGTCTTTGGAGATTGGCCAGCCCATGTGGAGGAGAGCCCAGGCAGTCATACTACAGGTTTGATTAGTCCTCTCCAACCGTTTGGGGATCCCCCAGCCTCAGTAAGGACTGAGATACATCGAATCTGGCTGTGAGAAAAGGTACCAACAGAAGGAGGAGTCGGAAGTCAGGCTGACGGATGTCTAAATCCCACCGCACCAAAGGTTAACTGAGTCTTCAGACGGTTTAAAGAACTTGCCTTTGTGCTTCAGTGTCCCGAGTTTAAAACAGATCCGTGGCGCTGTGATGTGTACAGAATGCTGAACATACCTTGCAGAGGCTGCGTGTCAACTATTTCCTACTGTTAGGTGGGAGAGCAGCAATTACCTCTAAGCAGGCGAGTGTGGGGGAGCGTTTCACGTGGCCTACTTCTTGGAGAGAATAGAAAAACAGAGATGAGAGGAGGACTCAATAGTGACTAACCAGGAGGAGCTGACCCTGGAGTTATTATGAAGGACGAAATCACCTGGGTTTGTCGCTGGTGACAAGTGGCCTTGGTGCTGCTCAGAGGGAGTTTTATACTCAGAAAGCCTGGGTCCCTGTGTCCATTGTCCTTCTTGTCAGTAAGCTGGGAGGGAAGAAAATCACTTCATTTCTCAGGATTTTTACAAGTACGAGTTTAATAAAACCCGACTCTCTTGTTAATTACGGCAGTGAATGAGACACGGGAGACGCCTTGCTCTCAGCCAGACTCAGACGGGGACGGCCACTCTTAACTAAACGAAAGCTGTGACATCAGTGTTGGAAGAGACTGGTGTGGGACAATCCCTTCTCTGAGAAGACATTAGAAAGGCATTTACACCCCTCCCCTGCATGAAGTCCCAACAGAACCCAAGTATGATTCCACCCAAGTTTGCTCTGGGAACCAATGAGTTTATCAGGCTACTTGGGTAAGGGTGGCAGGCAGGAGCACGAGTGACCCTAGTGCAGTTCCTCAGGAAAACATTCCCCCAGCACCTGTGATTGATGGCTTCCCTGTTATCCTCTCTCGTCCTATATACTCCAGTGTGATTACAAATGGCTGAGAGGAGTGGCTAACATCCCAGGGGAGGGTCTAGTGACCCTCCACAACCCCTCCTTCTCTGAAAGAGGGTCAGTGGTCATCAGGCCTGCCCCTGGTGGCCTCTTGTAAGCATGACTTACATGGCGAAGACCCTTCAAGGTCTGACGAAGATGGACACCGTTCTGCTCAGAGAGCCACGCACCACGACAGGACTGAAGCAACATGGGCTTCAGTCCCGAGTGTTCCCGCCACACCAGGGAATTTCTGCCAGGGTTACAGGGAACACCCAGAAGTATTTCCATCCATTACGCAGTGCCGTCTTCCCTGTCAGCTCCATGCTGACAGAGCTAGCCGGTTCCAAAGTATGGCTGGTTGCCGTGTTTCTTACAGAAAGGGTAAGACCACACGGGCCATCCTGGCCCACGCTGACCTGCATGCAGTGTTTCTAGACCCATTCTGTCGGGCAGAGCAAACGATGCGGTACCTACCGCCTTCAGTAGGTGGGAAACGAGCATCAACAGGTCTACGGCAGCTCATTTCGTAGAGTGTATGCCTAGCATTCCAGCCCTGGCGTTGCATAAACCGGGTACGGGGTCGCACACCTCTAATCACAGCTTTCTCAAGGGCAAGTAGAGGCAGGGATTTATCCTCGAATTCAAAGCCAATTTGGATTCTATCAAAAACAAAAATACACCAGAGGTGGGGAAGAAAAAAGAGCCGGAATATCTGTGAACAGCCACTTCAGGTAGCAAAGACTTCGGGATGATTTGAGCGTCCATCTTCCCAGAGAAAGACTTGCAGTGACTCAGCTTGCAGAGAACTGGCGCGTTACCAAGGATGAGTTTTCTTTTCCTAATGAAAATAAGTCACTAGCAAACAGTCTTGCTGAGCGGCTGCCGTTTCTGCGGTGTTTTCTGCGGCCTTGCCTCTGCCCAGGAGGCCTTCCTCTTATTACGAAGACTACTACCTTCTCTTGGTCGGTTAGAAAGCCATGCTTGCCGTTGTCTTTCCCCACTCACACTGGGGCCACGGTATGGAAGACTCCAGCAGAAGTTACAGGTTTGAGGCAGGGATGGTGGTACATGCCTATAACCCCAGCGTTCGAGAGGCTGTACGTGGCAGAACTTCACGACCTTCCGGGGAGTTTAAGGGAGGCCAGTTTGGTGGGCTACATAATACCTTCAAATAACCAAAACAAAGGGAAAAAATGGCACCCGAATGGCCAGTGTTTGTGTTGTTTTTGTTTTTGATGTTTTTTAACTTTTTTTTGTTTTTGCTTTTTGTTTTTGTTTTAACCTTTTTTTTTTTTTACTTTTACTTTTCTTTTTACTTTTTTTTTTTTTTTAAACTAACCTTCTGTAGTAGAGGCTAGCCTCAAACTTGGAGGGATTCTAGGCTTGAGCTACGACACCCAGAATTTCTTTTCCCTTTTTTTAACATATGGATTGACTTTCTATAGGGAGCCCTCTGTAAGCTCAGTGTGGGGTCAGGTGCCAACAGTCTGGTATCAGTGGGATAGAAGAATAACAGATGTACTATTACTCATGGTTCTGGGAGTAAGGGATGGGGGGGGGGCTCACTTAGCAGACCGTTTTGGCATAGGATATGTGGCTGTCACAAGCAGCAGTTATAATGTCATCCTGGATTCATATCTGCTGGCCTGACTGGGTGTGGAAGGTCTGCTCCCTAGGATCCTCCCTCACACACTGGGAACTTCGTACTGATGATGGAGGGCTTCCCCTGCAAAAGTGACCCAAAGGAAGAACAGCTGTAGAGCCCTCAGGGCAAACTCAGAGCCACAGTGTTCCTTCTGCAGGACTCAGCTGCCACAGAGCCACAAGCGGGTGATCACCATGGGGAAGGATCACTGGGGTACCCTTGTTCTGGCTATGGAGGGCAAGAGTTCTCTCAGTGTACCAGAGGACCCTCACAGGCAAAAAAGGTCAGCTCTGCTTTGCTGGTGCTCACTGCTTAGTATCTGAGACAATTTCTAGCCCATAAAAGTGTCTTGATAAGGGCTGGAGAGATGGCTCAGTGCTTAAGAGCACTGAATGTTCTTCCTAGAGGGTCCTAAGTTCAAATCCCGGCAACCACAAGGTGGCTCACAACCATCTGTAATGGGATCCAATGTCCTCTTCTGGTGTGTCTGAAGATAGCTACAGTGTACTTTTAATATAATAAATAAAGAAATCTTTTTTAAAAAATGTCTCGATAAAACATTCTGTAATACATAGCTAGGAAAGTCTGTTTTAGATGTCTCTGTGGAATTGGTAACTATGTATCTTTTCAGTGTTAAGTAGAGTGAACACATTCACTCTGGCAAACACCGTGGACAGGGTAATCGCTGAGAAAAGAGTAAGACCTACTAAGTTCCCTCCAACTCAGCTTATTCTCATCAGAACCTCTCTGAGTCCTGGTTCCCCACTCCATAAAACCAGAGATTTGCATTAAATTACAAAAGCACTTCTAGGATGAATATCTTGATATTATTTGTACTACTTGACCCCAACTTCAATTTCACTATGTGCTTAACACCAGGCTTACAGGAAACTATCTTCATCTATATTCTGCTAGAAAATGTGTCTATAGTCTGATCTGCACTGTTGACAGTTCTAGATGTGCCAGGCTTGAGGCTCATATGTGTGGACAGGATGTGAAGGTTCCAGAATTCCAAGAGAGAATTACTCTAATGGAAATTTGGTTGGAAAACAACATTTTTAAGACTTAGGGGAGAAAGGCAATTTTGGAAACGGTTTCTTAGCTACCTGTCAAATTATCTGATTTCGATGTTCTGATTTCTCCTGTCTGAGAATGCAAGAGATTGGGCAGGAAGTGGGAAGACACACACGCAGCTAGGTATGCAGTGATGACTGAAAGAACCTCCCATGTGTCTCTGACTGTTGCCTGGCCACAAAGGAAGATAAAACTTGGGAGACTATGAAGTTAGAATTTTATTTTGGGGTGACTAGAGACACCGTACAATATGTGCCAGGCACTCACAAGGCCTGGAATTCTATCCCTGCCACGGCAAAAGAACAAACCCAGAGGCCAGCAATATGGCTCAGTAGGTAAAGGCGCCTGCTGCCAAGTCTGACGACCCGAGTTCAATTCCCCAGGACCCAGCTTGTGAAAGAAAGAACTGACTCCTGCAAATTGTCCCTCTGGTCTCCCCAGGCATATTCTCTCTCTGTCTCTCTCTTTCCTCCCCCTCTGTCTCCTCTCTCTCTCTCTCTCTCTCTCTCTCTCTCCTCTCTTTCTCTCCTCTCTCTTTCCTCCATCCCTCTCTCCTCTCTGTCTCTGTCTCTCTGTCTCTGTCTCTCTCTCTCCCTCTCAATAAATAATGTGTCTGAATGCATACATGTTCCCGTGTGAGCATGTGCATGGGGGGGCACTGGTGTGTGTGTGTGTGTGTGTGTGTGTGTGTGTGTCTGTGTGTCTGTGTGTCTGTGTGTCTGTGTCTGTGTGTGCATATACGTACTTTGGAAGGCAGGGGTCATATCGGATGTCTTTTTAAATAGTTTCTACTTTAACTTTTGGAGACAGTCTCTCACTGAACATGAAGCTTGCTCTCTCACCCAGCCTAGTTGGCCAGCCGGCCTAAGGAGTCTTGGCATCACAGTCTACTGCACTACAGCTCGGGAAGCTCTGGTTACTGTCAACTGAGGAGAATCAAGAGCTGACATGAGGGACTGGGAAGTATACAATATACTGTGCTATATACTATATCATAAACTGTAATATATAAGTACATATATTGTACGCCGTTACAAATGAAGTACACTCCATGCATAGTATACAGTAACCCACATTATATATTAAACATTGTCTCACTGCTGCTCATCCCTTTGTTCTGCTCAGCCAGGTCAGTCAGTCAGCCTTCTGGTCTACCTTTACATCGTTAAGCAACAATATCAATTGGTTTGTTGTCCCAACAGGAAACAGAGCAGAGTTCAGGGAATCCTTAAGGGTGGTGTGAGGCTCCAAGGAATGGGTAAGGAAGGAGATAGACAACACAGGCTCCCTGTCTCTACAGGACAGTTACCCTCTGGCCTGCCCGGAGGGACATATCCTTCCTCCATGATCTGCTGAGACGCCCATGGTCAACTCTGCTGTGAGCTCTGGAGGCCATTGGACAGTTTACAAGTCACCCCTGTCTCCAGAGCAAGGCAGAGAGTGGCTGTGGGGGAAAGGGAACCTTTTTGGGTTATTGATTAAAATGTAGAACATCTGTGTAGAGCACGCAGAACTCTTTAACACAGCACTAGACGTTATCTTTCATTTCATGTTGATTCATTAATCAGAAAAATGCAATCATACGTTTTCTCTGTTTTTAGCCTTTTTGTTGTTCCTGTGTGTGTGTGTGTGTGTGTGTGTGTGTGTTGCACCTGCATATGTATGCGTACACATGTGTGTGGAGGTCAGAGGCCAACCCTGGGTCTATTTCTCAAGGGCCATCCAACTTGTTTTTCTTTGAGACAGAGTCTGTTGGCCTATTATTCTAAATTGGCTGGCCAGTGAGGCCGAGGAATTGCTAATTCTCTAATTCTTTGGTATGGAGAGCACCTCAACTCACCCAGCTCTTTTTACATGACTTCTGGGTATTAAACTCAGGTACTCTTGTACTCCAGATCAACTTAGTGGACTAATGTCCCTTCAAAGGCAGGAAGCTTGGGTATAAGTAAAGAAGGAATGGGTCTGGAGAGATGGCTCAGTGGTTAAGATCACTGACTGCTCTTCCAGAGGAACTGAGTTCAATTCCCAGGAACCACATGGTGGTTCACAACCATCTGCAATGGGATCCAATGTCCTCTTCTGGTGTGTCTGAAGAGAACAACAGTGTATCACATACATGAAATAAATAAATCTTTTTAAAAAAAAAAGAAGGAATGGTGGTTGAGTAGTTGAGAAACATAATTTGTGGGGTATGTAATGTTGGGACTCTGGTGTTAATTAACCCTCGAGGAATGCTCAGAGATAGAGATCACTCTCTTAGAAATGCACGGAAGAGTGGAGATGCAGGCTTACAGATGCCGCTCTTGCCTTTCAGACCTACAGACTCAAGTAAACAAACTGGGGAGACGTTTTCAGTGACAGTGGCCAAACTCATGACAGACACATAAAAGCTGTCCTGGCCCTACGCCAGTATCTTCTGCAGTTCGTACCATTGGGACCTAAGGCTGCTCTATGACTGGAAATCAGAAAATGGACTTTGAAATTGTGATGTGTTAATTAATTCATAATAATAATAATTATTATTAAATGGTATACAACCCTAGAAGGTCTTGGGTACTCTGGGTAAGAATGTCTTTTGTCAGGGCTTTTGGAGAGATGGCTCAGTGATTAAGAGCATTGACTGCTCTTCCAGAGGTCTTGAGTTCAATTCCCAGCAACCACATGGTGCCTCACAACCATCTGTAATGGGATCTGGTGCCCTCTTCCGGTGTGTCTGAAGACAGCTACAGTGTACTTATGTAAATAAAATAAATAAATTAAACAAAAAAAGAATGTCTTTTGTCTAAAATGACTAGAAGCTGTGCTCTTGCACACTCCCAGCCAAGGGGGCCTGGCTGTACCAGGGGAGCCATCATGAGCTCAGACCTGAGAGCTTCTCAACCCCATCCCCTAACCTCTAGGGAGGGAAAGGAATTGAAGGTTGACTCAGTCACCAATGCCCATGTAATGAGCTCCCATAGGAACCCAAAACGATGGGCTAGGCCAGGTTCTGTGGGGAGAGACTCCCCACACCAGCCTATAGAGGGTGCACACCCTGAGCCCTGCCTCCATACAGTGAGCTCCACGTAGCTTATGATGAATATCCCAATATAAACTCGCTGGGTTCGGTCCCCAGCTCCGAAAAAAAAAAAAAAAAAAGAAAAGAAAAGAAAAAACAATATAAACTCGCTGTGTCCCTAAAATCCACCCAATACTTTAGCCAGCTAACATGAGGGAAGACTGCAGGAGCCCTGAGTAACAACTGCTCAGTCAGAAGCACAAGCTACAACCCGAGACTTGCAATTAAAATGTAATGTGAGGCCAGGAGAGTTCCATGGATCAGCCTGTGAGGGCTGATGCTGCTGAGTTAAATGACAGAAGAGGTTGGTGCTGGAAACCTCCCTGACCTAGTGTCAGAAATTCTACTCTGAATGGTAAGAGTTAGAAAACAAAACACACACACACACACACACACACGCACGCACACGCACGCACGCACGCACGCACGCACAGAGGCAGTGCTGCAGAGATAGCTCGGCAGAGAAGAGCACTGTCTGCACCTCTGGAGGACCCAAGTTTGGTTCCTAGCAAGCACATGGCAGCTTGCAGCTGACTGTAATTCTAGTTCCAGACAATCTGACACCCTCTCTGCCTCTGCTGGCACCAGGTATGCAAGTGGCACACTCAGGCAAGACAGCTGTACACATAGAATAATTCTTGTGTTAAACAAAAACAAACTATTCCTTTAAACAGCATATACTTAGAAATAGGACAGCTGGGCCACATAGAAGGATGGCTAATCCTCTTGTCAGGGACTGGACTTCAAAGCTCACAGGAGAGTGAGGGCACACAAAACAGTGGGAGCAGGCAGGACAGTGGGAGCACACAGGACAGTGGGGAACACAGGACAGTGGGGAGCATGTAGGACAGTGGAAGCATGTGGGACAGTGGGAGCACACAGGAGAGTGGGAGCACACAGGACAATGGAGCACGCAGGACAGTGGAAGCATACGCCTGGGTACTTCTGTAAAGGCATTTCCGATAGGATTAACTCAGAGCGGAAGATCCACGCTGAATGTGGAGGGCTCCGTTCCACGGGCCATGGAGTGCATGTGGATAAAATGGAGACATGGCGAAGCTCAGGCATACACTGTCTCTGCTTCCTCTCTGCTGCGGCATAAGCTGCTCCCCTGTATTGTCCCCAGCCCGATGGATGGACTGTGCCATCCAACTGCATGCTTTTGCCCATAAACTGAAGGATGTACCTTTTTACTATTGAACTATACTTTTATATTTTTTAGATACGAGTTTCTCTTAGCTGCGTGGTTTTCAAATTCTCCTCCTTCTGTAGTTGTTCACTTGTGGACCATGTCCCTGAGGTTTCAAGAATTTGGTTTTGATGATGAAGCTCACTTATTCCATTATTTTCTTTTATTCCTTACTACTCCTGATGCGCTCGCTCTCTCTCTCTCTGTTTGTGTGTGTGCGTGTGTGTGTGTGTGTGTGTATGTGTGTAAGAGAGAGAGGAAGAGAGGAGAAGAAAAGGAAAAAGGGAGAGAGAGAGAAAGCCCAGACTCCCCTCTCCCCCAAATTCTAAGCTCTTCCACTGAGCTACATCCCCAAAGGTACTGATTCCAGTCCTTTTTCATAGGTGTGTGGGGCTCACACGTGTGTGCAGGTTCACATGTGAGTGTGTGCAGAGGATGTCAATCCTCAGGCCTGTCCACCTTGCTTTTATAGCCTCTCACCGGTCTGGATCTCACCAAGTGGTCTGAACCAGCTGCTCACCGAGTTTGCAGGGTTGCACTGGGCGTTACCTCCCCCAGTACTGGGTTTACAAGCTTGTCAGTGTGCCAGGGCTCTGGGGATCCAACTCGGCTCCCACCACTTGTGTGGCAAGCACATTACTGATTGAGTGATCCTACAGTGATCTCTACTGAGCCTCTGGAAGCTATTTGTACTGGCTGGTTTTGTGTGTCAACTTGATACAAGCTGGAGTTATCACAGAGAAAGGTGCCTCCCTTGAGGAAATGCCTCCAGAGACCCAGCTGTAAGGCATTTTCTCAACTAGTGATCAAATGGGAGGACCCAGCCCCTTGTGGGTGGTGCCATCCTTGGGCTAGTAGTTTTGGGTTCTATAAGAAAGCAAGCTGAGCAAGCCAGGTGAGACAAGCCAGTAAGCAGCAGCCCTCCATGGCCTCTGCATCAGCTCCTTCCCTCTGACCTGTTTGAGTTCCAGTCCTGACTTCTTTTGGTGATGAACAGCAATGTAGAAGTGTAAGCTGAATAAACCCTTTCCTCTCCAACTTGCTTCTTGGTCATGATGATTGTGTAGGAATAGAAACTCTGACTAAGACACTATTCTTTCCTAGTTTCTTGTAGAGAAATTCTTCTGATATTCTTTTGCAGTTCCAACTTACTCAGAACTGTAGAAGCAAATATTTATCATGTTCTTAGTATATCCAGAGTTTAGATGGTGTGGGTCAGCAGCCCAAGAAACCTGGGGTCAACCCACCTAACCTGACTCCAAAGCGTCAGAGCTCTGCACAAAGCGTCCCCTCCTCTAGGTTTTTATTTTTCCGCTGCAGGAAAAGCGTACATCAGCTCTGACTTTACACAGTTAACTCTGCCTGTGTTCTTTGTTCCTTGCCCTTCCCTGAGGTCAGTCCCCTGCCCCACCCTTTCTAGAACTGCCAGGATCTTCAAGCTCTCCAACATACACATAGACTCATCCAAAAGAGGCAAGACAACACCCTCATTCATGACTCAGAGTCCAGACTGGCACACCGCCACCTGTCTTTGACCCTCTCCTCACCCTAGCTATGCTGAGTCTGCCCTTTGGTTGTGACAGTCTTGGCTTTGATAACCAGAGGCAGCTGTGGCACTACCGGGAAGTGAATCCCATTCGGCAGCATGCCTATAAAGCCCCACCGAGGCTCCCAGGTTTAAAATAGGTCAACTGTCAGTTCCACGCAGCATAACCTTGAGGGGCAGTGCGTGAAATCAAGCAGAGGAGCCTCTCAGGTCTCCCCCGTTGACAATATTGTTACTCAGATGTCAACCTTATAATTATTCTTAAGAACTCTGTTAAAGGGCTGGAGAGATGGCTCAGCGGTTAAGAGCACCCGATTGCTCTTCCAGAGGGTCATGAGTTCAATTCCCAGCAACCATATGGTGGCTCACAACCATCTGTAAAGAGATCCGGTGCCCTCTTCTGGTGTGTCTGAAGACAGCTACCGTGTACTTACATATAATAAATAAATAAATAAATCTTTAAAAAAAAAAAAAGAACTCTGTTAAAGCGGAGTTACCCTACAGGAACTCAAGCTTCTCCCATGCCCCGCCTTCCCTCCTGTTGATTCCAACTGCCTATCAAATCCATTTAATTATACATAAGAAAGTCCTCTCAACCTCTCCCACTTCATCCTTCCAGTTTCTGCATCCGTCCTGATCTTATCACATCTTCGGTCTACTGACTAATCTCATTGCTCCGTTGATTCTCCCATTGTATTGCAGTATCTCAGGATCCTTAAGGTCAGAGAGCAAAGGTGCTTAGGAGGGAGCCAGCCATATGAAGGCCCCTCATCAACTCCTGTGAAGAGATTCTCTGCACCCTAAGCCCCCCACTGCTTACAGGTTTTTAACAAAAGGCCTGTGGTTAAATAATTAGATCCCACACCATTGGGTTCAGGAGAAACCCTTCTGGTCCTACTATGAGGATGACTTAAGGAACATTCCTGGTCCAATCAGGACAAAGTAGATATGTCATCATGACAACACATTTGCAGGCCTGTGCAGAGAGGAGAGTGTATTTTGTTGGTTCTTGGCTGGTTTGTTTGTTGAGTCAGGATCTAGTCTAGGTAGCCCCAGGCTGATTCATGGGCCTCCTTCTTCGACCTCCCAGATACTGGGATTACAAGTGTGTGTCACACCAAACCATGCAAAGATATAATACCTTCCTCTCACCCATCACAAGAGTGACAACACGCAAGACTGTACAGAAAAAGGCAGTCTGGCAAGAGAAAGCAATGATGAATTCACAAAGACCCCAAGAAAATTGTGTTTCATTGTGCGTGTGTGTGTGTGTGTGTGTGTGTGTGTGTGTGTGTGTGTTTTCTTTTTTTTTCAGAGCTGGGGACCGAACCCAGGGCCTTGTGCTTGCTAGGCAAGCGCTCTACCGCTGAGCTAAATCCCCAACCCCAGTGTGTGTGTGTTTTAATGTATCTTCCTGGGCTGGAGAGATGGCTCAGCAGTTAAGAGCACTGACTGCTGGAGGACTTCCTGAGGTCCTGAGTTCAATTCCTAGTAACCACATGGTGGCTCATAACCATCTGTAATGGGATCTGATGCTCTCTTCTGGTGTGTCTGAAGATAGCTAGTGTGGTCATATACATTAAATAAGTAATTTAAAAAATGTATCTCTGTGTGTATGTACAATGTGTTTGTGTAAGTGTGGGAATCTGTGAGCAGGTAAAAAGGCAGCCTCAGGCCTCATTCCTGCCTTCCCAGCTTTCTGGAGACAGGAACCCTTGGCTGTCTTCCTCTGCACAGCAGGTCACTGGCCCATCAGAATCTGGGGGCTCTAGTCTCTGAATCCTAGCTTCATGTCAGACTTCAAAGGATTGCAAACATCCACACTGTAACGCCTGGCTTTATGTGGGCTCTGGAGCTTTGAACTCAGGTCCTCATGCTTCTCCACAGCAAGTGCTTTACTCACCTGAATCATCCCCCAGGAAGAGGACAAGTTCATATCTTCCTAAAATGCCGACTTTAGAGGACCCAATACTTTCTTTTGGTTTCTGAGGGTACCAGTGCACACAAGCGTATACACATACAGGGACACACAACATAAACAGAAATAAAGAGTAATTTAAAAAAAAAGTACTCAGTGTGTTAAGGCTCCATTCTTTGGAGGAACGTGGGTTAGCTACTCGTTTTCATAGTTATGGGGGGCATTCTAGCCTGTGTCTGTAGATAGACTCTCTTATAAGCATCACCTGCCAATAAAGAAGCTTATGGCCAATGAGCTGAGGCAGAAAATAGGAGGCGGGGCATCTGGCAGGGATAGAGAGAGTTCTGGGAAAAAGTCAGAGGTCCCGCGGGAGATTCGCTGTAGAACGCTGAGAGAATGGACGTAAACCAGCGAGTACCTGAACTTGGGATAGAATAAAGGGGCAATTCGCTCCAGGAACTCTGAGAAGTCAGACACCAGAAGACAAGGAGAGGAAACCAATCACGTAGCTAAACCCAGGTTCGAATAAAAGTTAAGAACAAGTCAGAGAACAAGCCTAAGCTTCCAGCGAAGGAATTTACTAATAAATAATTAGTTTCAGAGTCATTATTTCTGGGAATTAAGTGGCTGGGAGGAAAAACTTGTTTTTTGTTGTTTTTTGTTTGTTTGTTTGTTTTTTTACACGTTTCCTGCTCTGACCACTCTCCTTACCAAGTCATTTCCTTAACATACCCACATCCGTTTCATCAGTTAGAATGCCTCATGAACACGGATAAAGAGGCGAGCTTACCCCCCAAATTCAGGTAAGCATGGTGGTACCCCATCAGAGCGAAAATTGTGGGAAAGGTGTAGGTCAGCACACGAGACCTCGTGGGCTTCCGTGACGGTACAGCTGCCTCCTCCTCCTCCATCATCTCCCCAGGCTTCTGCTGTCCCCTCCTCTCCAACCCCCCCCCCACATTTAATTAAAAAAAAAAAAGCATTGCTTAAGATGCCCAATTTGTGTAAAAAAAAAAAATAGCCCACCACATGTAGAACAAAAGGATCCCACCTAAGATTTCTAGCAGACTTTTAAAGACTTTATTTTGAGTTTAAATTATGTATATGGATGTGTGCGCCCAAGGAGGCCGGAAGAGTTTTTAGAGGGGGGTCCCTGCATCTGGAGTTACAGGTGTCAAGAGCCATCTTGGTGGCTGGGAACTGAACTTTGGTTGTCTGGAAGTCCAGTTAGAGCTCCCTCTAACCTCTGAGCTGTCTCTCCAGGACCTTAGTGTTTTTTTGCTTTCCATGCAGCTCAACCCTCTCCTGAATGCCTGCTGTGCAAAGTGCTCCCTGGTGAAACACTACCCTGTACCACACAGGGGAAACTTCTCATGGTTTCTATAACTGCGGCTTAAGGAATAGCATGCTGAGATGGTTGGCCTGGTGATTATTTCTTTTTTTCCTTTTCTTTCTTTCTTTTTTTCCTGTCAACCTAAAAACAAAGGAAGCAAGTATTTTCCCCAAAATGATTTATCCTAACAACAGCCCTAACGGAGTCTCCTGGGATAGGTTGCTGGGTTCAGAAGTTTATGGAAAACTATTCCGAATTCCTTCTGTTCTCTCCTTCAGTGATGATTTCACTTAAGCTTAACAGTAACAAAGAAACCTCTTCAAGGGAAAACAACATTGAGAGGAAAAGCAGCTCGGAGAATAGCTCAGTCAACATATCTGAGTTGGAATATTAGCACATAAACGATGCCAGGCATTCTTCTAAAGCTGCTTCACAGGGGACACGTGATTCACAGGAGTCTAAAGGAGGGCAATGCTGAGGAGAAGCACTGTTGTTTTACCAGCGGGTCTTCAGAAATACCCAAATTTTCCACAAGTCCTTGTCGTAAAAATTCATCTATCTCCACTGGAAAATTCCAGGGACCAGCATGCATTGACTTGTATTGTAGCACGAAGCATCATTTGCCTGAGTTTCCGTCACTCACCCAGACACATGACACACAGACATGTTCTCAATCCATAAACCCATACGCTCTTCCTATGTAGGCTGTCCTGGAACTCCTTATGTAGACCAGGTTAGCCTCAAATTCAGAGATCATCCTACATTTGCTTCCCAAGTGCTGGTATTAAAGGTATGTGACACCATGGCCTGGTCATCTTTTGTCATTTTAATTAAAATTAAAAAGTAGTTGATGCCCGATTGCATATAGCCCAGGCTAGCCTTGAATTTGTTGTGTATCCAAAGGTCGCCTTGAATTTCTGATCCTCTTGCCTCAACCTTCCAAGTGCTGGATGACTAGTACCCACCGTCATGATGCCTGCCTTATGTTGTGTTGGGGAATGGGCCCAAGGCCTGTACATACTGGACAAATATTCTACCGATAGCAGAATATCCCTAGCCTAAAAGGATTTTTTATGTTTCTTTTTTTTTTTTTAAGATTTTATTTATTTTATATAAGTGAGTCCCCTGTCACTCTCTTCAGACACACCAGAAGAGGGAATCAGATTGTGTTGCAGATGGTTGTGAGCCACCATGTGGTTGCTGGGAATTGAACTCAGGACCTGTGGAAAAGCAGTCAGTGCTCTTAACAGCCCCTTATGTTTCTTTTCGAATTTTGCTTTTTCTAATCAAATTACCAGGCAGGAAAATGATTAATCGTATACACTTGGTGTACTTCAGGTAAAGTGAAAGAAGAAAGAAGAGGAGGAAAGCAGGCTTCAGATGCTGTGACGGTAATGATCGAGCTGGCAGCACCAAGAACCGCAGCACATGTCTGCCATCCTTGCACTTGGTGGGGCAGGGAAGGGGGCAGGCAGGAGGATTACAAAGTTCCTGGCCAGCCTGTGCTACATACCCACCCAGAAGTAGCTCAGACTCCCCAATGAATCCTTGCCTCGAAATTAAGAACAACGGGAGGCTGGAGATGGCTCAGCAGTTAAGGGCCCTGGTGGCTCTTCCAAAGGACCTGACTTTGGTTCCCAGAATCCGCATTGGGCAGCTGTAACTGCCCGTAACTCCAGCTCCAGGGGAATCTGATGGCCTGTGTGGTACCCACACATAAATAAAAATAACAATAACATAACGTAAAACAAAAAGTAAATGAGAAAGACCATCAGCCAATGAGGCTGTGAGATAAGCGGAAATGACACAGTGAAGTAAGCGGAAGTGACACTGTTGGGTAAGCGGAAATGACGCTGCGAGGTAAGTGGAAACGACGCTGCGAGGTAGACGACCCTCCGAGATAAGCAGAATGACACTAAGGCTCCCCAGCACGGCTTAGAGAGCTCCATGCTTCACCCTTTAGAGTCTGTGCGGCAGGCAACACTGAAACTCAGCACCTCTTGTTGCGATGCATAGACTGCACTGCTCATTTGTAGCCGTTAAGAAGGGGAAACTGGGGCTGGAGAGATGGCTCAGTGGTTAAGAGCACTGATTGCTCTTCCAGAGGTCCTGAGTTCAGATTCCAGCAACAATCTGTAATGCCCTCTTCTGGTGTGTGTGAGGACAGCTACAGTGTACTTATATAGAAATAAATAAATCTTAAATAACATCTGGTCCAGGTATAGTGAAAACGGGAGAACCAGCGCTGCGGAGTTTGTCACCTGAAGCCCCGTGAAAAATTATAAAGAAAGAATATCCACCCCAGGAAAAACAAAAGCACCTCAGACTCTGGAAAAAAGATAACAAAAGGTAAAGTAATAAAGGATAAAACTTCATATTTAGAATTTAGAAGTAAAGTCTGGGAGGATGGCCTAGTCAATAAAAGGGCTTGCTGCAATGCGTGAGAACCAGCTTCCGGTTCCGGTACCTAGGTAAAAAGCCAGGCGTTGCAACCCAGGCTGTAACCTAGCACTGAGGACGTGGACAGAGATCACTAGGGCTTGCTGGCCGTTTAGTCTGGACGAATTGGTTCAGAAAGAGACCTGCTTAAAAAAACAAGGTGGGAACAAGCAAGGAGCATACCAGTGTCAACCTGATTAAACACTCCCCCACACACCCCATACTGAAAATTTAAATTTAAACAGAAAGAAACTTCCTTTAAAGACTTATTTTGCTATCAATACTCTGCAACTTGCCTCAAAGGGCTTTCATTTTTAAATTAACCACTCAAGTAATTTTGTTTCGGAGGCACGGTCTCAGGGTCCCCAGGGCAACTTAGAGCTCCATAAACAAGGGAAGATGGCCTTGAACTTCTAATCCTCCTGCCTTCGTTTTACGAGAGCTGGGATTACAGGCTTGTGCTCCCACACCCAGGACTTCAAGCGTTGCAGGCAAGCACTTTACCGGAGCACTACACCCTCAACTCCTCAAAGGGCTACTCTTAAGCAACACAGACCTTCTGCAAAACAGAACATGCTTTGAATGTACTCATTTGAGTTCTTTCTCGTGCCTGGATTTTTTTTCCCCCTTTACTATTAAGTGTGGCTCATTAAGCAAGCCCTCTGGAGAGGGGGGTGCTGTGCAGCTGAGATTGTACTCTGACCTCAGCAGACAAGTGGCTTTAAAGCTCCAATTTTACATAACCAGTATTGTGCAAGCCAGGGACAAGGTCCTTAAAGACCCAACACCTTTACCCTTTTACAGGGTCTTTTGGCTCCAGCTCTAGGAGACCTTCACGTTCCCGCTTCTACCAGGAAATACCAGAGGAAATAAAGTTGTTGGTGAGCCTGACGGTTTATATAGCTGCCCCAGCACAGCAAGGCATGTGTCCTAGGGGCCTTCATGGCGGCTGATAGAATGCCTGGATAGAAAAGTCAACTTACTTCTTTTGAGATAGTGTCTCCTTTAGCCCAGGTTTGCCTCCATGACTGTGACTCCTGTAGCACAGGCTGGCCTGAAACTCATATAGCCAAGGACGAACTTCTGATTCCCTCACCTCCATTATGAATTCTGGGGACACAGGTATACTACCTGGTTAATGTGGTGCTGGAGATCACCCAGGGATTAGTGCATTGCTAGGCGAGTGCTTTACCGACTGAGCTGTAGTTCTAGCCAGTGTACTGGCTATCGCACCTACAGACAGCCCTTGCTTACCCATTCCCAATGTCCGGGCAATGGTATTTCTCCAGCCATCTGTGTGAAGCTGTCCTGAAATAAAATGAGACCTTTTGTGGGTCTCATTTTTAACAGGAACAGCATTCCCAAAGTTACAAGGTGACTCACAGTGAAGCGTTCTGGGAAAACATTTTCAAATTAATATTAATACAGTCGGTCATTTAACATATTCATGAGCCTTTACAAACAATGGGGGAAAGTCAGTGAATACAGACACAGATATCTCTACCTGCATGGAGTTTATAGTTTCTTAGCCAAGGATAAAAATACACAGGAAAGTAAAAAAAGGTTACAATTTTGTTTTACTTGACACTTTTTATACCTATTTATTCACACGTGTGCATGCTTGAATGCATGTAGTTGCGTGCATCAAAGGAGTGGGCAACTTTGACTCATGAGGTTTTTTTAAAAATTTTTTTGGGGGTTACTTACTTATTTAAGCCTTTTTTTTTTTTTTGGTTCTTTTTTTCGGAGCTGGGGACCAAACCCAGGGCCTTGCGCTTCCTAGGCAAGCACTCTACCACTGAGCTAAATCCCCAACCCCCACTTACTTATTTAATATATGAGCATACACTGCCGATGTTCTCAGACACACCAGAAGAGGGCATTGGATCCCATTACAGATGGTTGTGAGCCACCATGTGGTTGCTGGGACTCGAACTCAGAACCTCTGGAAGGGCAGTCCGTGCTCTTACCTGCTGAGCTGTCTCTCTAGCCCTGGCCTATGAGTTTTGAGAGCACATGTATGTTTTTGTTTTTTATGACACAGTGGCATGATATCGTCATTTATAGCGGTCATACTCTGGAACCAGAAGATCCACTTAGAAGAAAACTCCCAAGTGTTTTAAGAAAGTTTACATATTTGTGTTGTAATACAGGTCCCTTGCTATCCGGGGCCACAGGCGTGAGCTGACCTCCACAGAGAGATAACTTTGCAAAGGTAGGCCTTCCAACAGCAGTCGTGAAGGGTGTGTCAATGCAAACAAAGACCTAGTCTAGTTTCCAGGAGATTCCAGGGACCCTAATTGGCCCAGACCATTGTGAGGAAGGTCAGTGGTTGAACAGAGGACCAGAGACCTGAAAGCCTCTTTGAGAAAATGATTTCTTATTTGACCATGGAGGCCAGGCGAAGGTATACAGTAAAGGATGCCCTGAGATGACTCCTCCTTCTCCCCATCCCCCTCCTCCCTCCCTCTTCCTCCTCTTCTCCCTCCTCCTCCTCTTCCTCCTCTCCCTCTTCCTCCTCCTGTGCCACCAGGCTGGCTTGATACCCATCATTGCTCTGTTGGAAGGTGGGGCCTCTAATGAAGCAATTAGGGTTAAATATGGTGATAAGGAAAGAGGATTGGCCTGTGGGGATTAGTACTTAAAAGAAAAAAACATGGGGGCTGGAAAGACGGTTCAGGGGTTAGGGACACTTGCTGCTCTGGCAGAGGACCCAGGTTCGATTCCCAGCACCTACATGATGGCTCACACCCACCTGTAACTCCAGCTCCAGGGGTTTAGAAACCCTCTTCTGGGAGGCACATGTGTGGCATATGGATATGCAGACAAAATATCCATGCCATAAAACAAACGTTTAAAAAGGAAACAAAGACAGCCTTACAGCAGCAGTCTTTTACCTACTTGTCCCAAAGCACCGTTAGGAAAAGAGGCATTGGAGACACAGCAAGAAGGCTGACTGTAGCCCAGGCCAGACCAGGCTAGACCAGGACAGATCAGGCTAGACCAGTACAGGACAGGAGAGGCCAGGCTAGGCCAACAGCCCTTAGCAAAAATCAAACTTGCCAGACCACTGAGCTCACACTCCTCAGCTTCCAGGATACTGAGAAAATAAATTCCTGTGGGTTAGGTCACCCAGTCCATGCTGTTTATAATGGCAACCCAGGCTGACTAAGAGAGGAGCCATGCAGATGCTCCCAAGAGGCCCGGAGAACAGACAGGCTGGACAGGGACAGGGCAGTGTAGAGAAAGGAAGGTGGGAGAGGTCAAGGATCAGCAGGTCAGCAGGTCAGTTCAGGACTTGCCTTTTACACTGGGTTCAAAGGAAGGTCCTTGGAGCCTTTAGCAGGGCGGAGGGACATGTTTTCAGACGGCACGCGCTTCTGCAGTATTTGACTTGTGTGTGTCTGTGAACACGTGTTGCTTGTGTAATCAGGGAACCTACATAGAATACACAAACAGACAGGAGCTATGGACGTCAATGCCGACATGCGGGGGAGGGGGAGGAAGTGCAAGAGGTAGGAGGGAGGGAGAAAGAGTGTAGAGAGGTTGAAGCTGATTGGAAGGGAGCGGCAGCCCACCACCCTGGCAGTCTGTGAACACAGGTCCCTGCCCTGCCTTCTGGCTCTGTCTTCCCACTAAACTCCTATGGCTTTGTGTCTGCCAAAGGAGAGGAGGCCAGGACAGAGGGTGAGGATGGGTGAGGAATGAGAGCATAAGGTGGTCTGGACTGGGAACCGTGTGTGTGCGTGTGTGCGTGTGTGTGGAGTTACAGGTGTGTGTGTGTGTGTGTGTGTGTGTGTGTGTGTGTGTGTGTGTGCGCGTGCGTGCGTGTGCGCGTGCGTGTGTGTGCTTGCCACAGTTCATGTGTGGAGGTCATGCTATATGTGGGTCAGTCGTTTTTATCACCACGTGAGTCCAAGAGATTGAACCCAGGTTGCCAAGTTTGGCTTTACCTGCTGAGAAGTCTTGCTGGCTGGCCTTCCTGGTCTCCATGCAGGAGTTTAGTAAACGTCTCTTAAAGGCATGGATGAGAAGCCAGAGGGACGATTTAGTCAGTAAAGTGTCTACCTGGCAAGTGGAAGGATCCAGATTCGAACTCCAGCTCCTACTTAGCGCCAGTTCTAACAAGGTCTGGGCAGTGCACTTGTGACCTCAGTGCTAGCGAGGCAGAGTGCAGATGCATCTGTTTCCTGGGCAGCTGGCATAGCTGAGTCAGCAAGATCCAGGTAAAAGGAAAGGCGCTCTCTCAAAACCTTAAGGTTGAGCATGGCTGGCAAGATGGCTCAGCTGGTACACGTGCCTACCTCCAAGCCCAAAGATATGAGTTCAGGCTCTGGGACCCACATGGTGAAAGGAGAGGAGATGAAAGCTGTCTTCTGATCTCCACACATGCTCTGTCATACATGTACACACACAGACATACACATACAGACACACACACACACACACACACACACACACACACACACACACAAAGAAAAATGTAATTTTAAGAAATGTAGGAGTCTGTGAGGCCCTCAGTTCACAGTAAATACCAGAGACTCATGTGGTCAAAGCAAAGTGCAGAACGGCAGGTGCACTGATTCGGGCAGAGAACCAGCTCTGTGAGCCCTACCGAGTACCCCTCCCTATTCCTAAGTACTGGGGTGGGGTAGGGGGCCAGCCTGAAGTCATCTAGCCTGTGCTGTCACTTGCGTTTCTTTTTCTCAACAAATGCAGTATGGGGGCTCATCTCTCTGTTTTGCATCCTGCTTACTTTCAAGATTATCAAGGGAAGGCCTTGCAGGCAACCTTGGCTATTAGTAATTGTCTACCCTAAACTTCTAGTTGGGGTTGGAGCTTAGCTTAGCCGAGGTTGGGTGTGGCAGATGCCTAGACTAGCCAGCAGGGGTCTATCCTTTTCTGTTGATTCTTCTAGAACTTAAATTAGCTTGAGGCACTGTTGAAAGTGAATTATCATAGTCATTTCTTACAACACCAACTGAGGAAGGACACACAAGGGTGGCATCTGGCCTCCACATGCACATACATGCTCCCATGGATTCATGCACACAGCACATGTGTGTGCATGCTTGTGTGTGTGACACACATATGAATGAACTAAGGCTAGGACTGAGTTGGTAGAACATTTGCCCAGAATGCAGGAAGTCCTGGGTTTGATTCCCAGTTTATAAACTGAGCAAGGAAGTGTACACTTATAACCACAGCACCCAGGGATGAGAGGCAGATGTGTTAGGAGTTCGGGGACATCCTTCACTCCAGAGCAAGTTCAAGGCTAATTGGGACTCTGTCTTCAAAAGAAAATAGTAAACTTGGTGTTGTGTGCATGCCTTTAATCTCAGTACTCAGGAGGCAGAGGCAGGCAGATCTCTGAGTTCAAGGCCAGCTTGGTCTACATAGTGAGCTCCAGGTCAATCAGGGCTACATAGAGAAACCCTACTTCAAGAACCTATCAACCAAACAAAAAACAAAACACTAAAAGAAGAGGAGGGGTAAGGGGAGAAGGGTGGGGGAGGAGGGAGAGGAGGAGAGGGAAGAATAATCCTAACCTGCTTTTCCTCCTTTGTAGACACAGCTGAATTCTAAAGGGTTCTAAAACCAAGCAGTGGGCGGGGTAGGAGGTTGATTGTCATATAATGAGATGATAATCAGTTTGTTGCAAGGTCTTTTTACAGTTTTAAAATATAGCAAATCAAGCTGAAACTCCAAGGTTGAGATTTTACATTTTCTCAGACAGGTGTTTCTAGGTGTGGACTGGGAGGTCAAAGTGCATAGGTCAGGTGGTGTGCTCTCTTGAAAGACAGATTCACTCCCTTCCTTTAGTACGTGACTTGATGAGCCGCAGGGAAGGGAAAGATGCTGTCTGTGTCCCTGAGCAATACAGACTTCTAAGCATCACCCGTACCTCCCTTCCACTCTCAGGAGCATCACGGATGAAAGTGTCCTCTTTCCCCTTGTTTTTTGAAGGATCATCTTAGTCATCTGCTCTATGAACCTGAGATTTTTATGGCTCCCCTAGTTTTCAAGTAGGGCACACACACAGACACACACATGTACAAGTACATACATACACATGCACAAGCACACATACATGTATATGCACACACACATGTACAAGGACATACAAGCACACACACAGAGGTACATGCATACACAAATGCACAAGCACAAGCATGCACACACACACAGATACACAGAGGCACATGTACATACACACATGCACAAGCACATACATATGCACAAGCACACATACATGTATATGCACACACAAGCACAAGCATGCACAAACACACACACACACACACACACACACACACACACACACGCCTGATATATCAGCTCTAGGAATCGTAATTTGTAGTCATTCTTTAGAAATGTGTCTTGGGGCCGTTGTCCAGATGGACCACTGGGCCTGACCCAAGTTTGGAGTACTAATTATAAATAATCATAGCCAACTAAAGAGGGTTCTTAACATTTCAGTGTGTGACAGCCCCAATGTGCTAAGCAACGTAAACAAACCCATAAGGGTGAAGCGCTTGTCCTTGGGAGCAAGGCTAGGCCAGGCCTTCCTGCCCAGTGTGCATTCCCTCACCTAGACCAGTCTGTTCCCGTCGCCTTGTCTTCCAGGTTTATGTTTATGCTTGTAATAGACACAAATCGTAAATATTTCAGACACACCGGCCGTGTGTTGCTCTGAGGGGTTTCTTTCGTGTGACCGCATCTTACCTTCCCCGATGTGCTCTGAGGCCATTAGCACCAGCAGGTTCATTCTACAGGCAGCGAAGCGAAACTCACCTTGCTGACTGATTTTCCAGGAGGAAGTTGTAGTCGTCTAAACCTAACCACCATGCCTGTGGCTTCTCAGAGCCAGTGGCAAGGGGCAGGTGGTTACACTGTTGGGAAAAGGCCACTTATTCACAAGGAATAAAGTCTGAGGCCAAGAATATTAATTTAGGATTGCAGCCACTACAGACTCAGTAGGAGCGGGGTACCTTAGTACCTGTGATCCGTGGATAGAGCTCACACAGTGTTTGTCCCTCTGGCTGGGGGAAGACATCACCCGGGGGATGCGTCACTGGCTAATTTTATTCTGCAAATGGCAGAATAAGTGTTTACAACATTTGAAAACATTCCCGCCCTTTTCCTGGCTTCCTTGGAGTTCCTTCCTTAGGTCTTGGCCACTATTGACTCTAATTTTAGTCATCGCAAGTGGGGGAAATCTGCTAATAGTGACTATATGTGAACTGTGTGCTAATGTGAGCTGTGCTGTTATCTTCTCAAGGTTTCTCTCGCTTTTATAAGGGGTTCAAAGGTAACATACACATCACATACTACACATACTTCCACATACCACACACATACATACCCCATCACACATATACACACCACATACCCATACACACATAACACACATATACACACCACACACACTACATATACATATGCACACACACTACATATACATATGCACACACACTACACATATACCACACACATACACACCACACACATACAACACAGCACATAACATACTTGTATTACACATACAGCACACATACACACCTCCCCTATATACCACACCACACACTCATATACACCACACACACACCACACATACATACTCATACATACCACACTTACACACACAGACACTAATTCACATACAGATTCCACCCCGACAACCACCCCCACTAATACACAGACAGTACACATATTCCCCCCCCCCCCCCCCCGCACGCGTTCCTCCTGGGGGCTCTGAAATTCACATCTGTCAGGAGCACATTGGCCAGCAGGGCTGAGAGAACTGCACTGTAATCCCAAGATTCCTTCATCTCTGTTCCAAGCAGTTCATTCATAGGGCCTGGCCCCTTCCCCTGCACAGACCACAAACATGTCTTCCTGCCCTATCCCAGATGCCAACTATGGTGACTACCCAGAAAAAAGCAGTGCAGGAAGAATAAAGGTCAGAGCAGTGTAGCCGCCTGCTGCTGCCCGGGCTGTGACAGCCTGGGAATCCGCCCTGAAATGCCGTGCTGAGAGAAAAGCCACATCTGCCCCAAGGGGCCTGCGAAGGATCCAGCATTTGCCTGCTCCCACCTCTCTGCATCTGCTGAATGCCAGCCTGCACCACACTGACTCTCCTCGAACAGAGTGCCCTCATTTCCCAGTAAGGACACCACGCCTTCAGCATTTAATGAGGGAACATGACTGCGGTACCTTGGGTGGGTTGCCCTTTCCTAACAAGTAGTACAAGGGCAGATGTGGAGACAAACTAAAAATATCTGATGCTGAAACATGGGGGATCCTAGCTCTGGGCATATTAATGTAAGTGGATATTCACGCTCACTTCAGAGTTGCTGACAGACAGAGCCCAGTCACTGCTCTGTATTTGGAATAAAAGAGTGTAAAGTCTGGTGTCCTGTGCAGACCCATTTCCGTTCTGCTGTGTGGGTGCTTTAGACAGATTGCCTAGCCTCAGTTTTCCCAACTGGAAGACGGGCACGATTCCTGTTGATGTAAACCAAGTGCAGCTCTTTCCTCAAATGAAATAAGAGTTTATTCTGAGGCAAGTAAGGGTGTCTCTGTGACTCGGGCACATGGAGTCAGCTCACCCGGAGTAGTACATCTCTGGCTTGCCCTGACTAAGGCTTCTCAGCGTGAAGCAGTTTCATGAGCTTTAGACATAAAAGAAAGTCATAGTCAGGATACTTACCATATACTTGAGAGGAGCATCAGGTACATGAGTTACAGAAAACAGGGTTTTAATTTTCAAGATTTTACGTGTGTGTGTGTGTGTGTGTGTGTGTGTGTGTGTGTGTGTGTATAGTATGGAATATGTACATGTATGTGCACATGCCCCTGTACCTATGGAGTCCAAAGGAAGACACAGTTGGGTGTCCTGTTCCATTCTCTGCCTTATTTCTATAAGGTAGTGTGTCTCACTGAATCTGAGGCTAGGTCTGGGTCAGCATGTCCCATAATCCTCCTGTCTCTGGCCCCAGTGGAGGATTGCAGGCATGTGAGCGAACACACTCAGCTTTGTACATGGCTTCTAGAGACTATACTTAGCCATGTGTGGTGACACTCCCAGTTTCCTACACTCAGGAATCCAAGCATGGGGCCAGCCTGACTTAACATTGGGACCTCATCAAAAACAATACACGTCATAAAGGAGTCGGCAGTATACCTCAGAGGTAGAGAATGCACTTAGCGTGCAAAGAGCCTGGGTCTGATCCTCAACATCAAAATTAAAACCAAACTACAGCAACAAAAGTGGGTTAAGTAGGTCACTGGTGTCTGCTGGTCTTGACCCTTGTTCCAGCCTGTCCCAGCCTCCAGCAGGTACACCTCTCTAGGAAAGCCACAGCTGGCCAGGCCCAGACAGGGCCACTCTGTGCGGCAGTCCTGAGTTAGAGGACATTCGGGAACGGTTTTGTTCCCTTCTTTTGATGAAAGGGCTTTTGCTTTGTCCGGCCTTTGTTTGGGGAGTTCAACTAATAAAGGGACTATTTTGCTGGGATGAATCACTGATGAAAAGTCCCGCTGGGATCGGCGGGAGGACAGCCCTCTGGCCTCTCTTCAGCAAGGTAAGTGGGAACAAGGGCTGGGTGCTGGCGTCAAGGGCACTCTGGAGTTTGCTGCCATCAGCGACTTGAAGGGTCTGGTTACTGGTTAATGTGGAAACCAGGGGAGGGAGGTAGTTACAAAAGGCAGAGACTTACAATAGAAAGCCCTGCTTCATACCCGAAAACTTCCATACAGCAGGGCCTGCTGGCCACAAATTCTAAACAATAAACTCTCTCTGCCTGTTCCTGGGTTACTTAATCCCCATTACTAAAACTGGGACCTCTACAATGACATGAAGCTTACCTTTCTGAACTGAGAAAGCCAATCTTGTGTTCAGGGTGGGAAGGGGATGGTAGGGGGTGGCGGGCATGTGTTCTCTAAGACTCTGTAGGCTTCACTTAAACATGGACTATTTAAACACACCCGAGGGGCTTGAGATGTAGAGTCCTCACCTAGCGTGCACAATGTCTCTGCTCCACCTACCACTGAGTCTGTGGAGTTTGCTCTGCTCATTTGTAGCTCTGTCACTTGGGAGGGGGAGACAGGAAGAGTCCAAGTTCAAGGTCATTCTTGGCTACACTGTGAGTTAGAAAGCAGCTTGAACCACAGAAGACCCTTGTCTCAAAGCAAAATAAAACTTCAAAGTCCTTTTTGTCAGTGGCTAAGGGTCCACCCACTGTTTGCCAAGGATGCTCAAGGGTCAGATAAAACCAGTTCTTCAGATGGACACTCAAGGAACTTGAGAAAGACAAAACATTCTTCAGCCAAAACATGTCTGAGCTGCTGTCCTCGTATCTGGTGCGCTTGACCCTAACACAGTCACAAGGATTCATGGACTCACAGGACCCTGGGGCCCGGTTTCTTACTGTGTTTGGAATCTAAAGGAATCTTTAGATGAATCCGCATCTTGTAGTTCCGTTTCTTTCAGAATGTTGCTGTGTGCAAACGGAGCCATGGGGGTGGCATTTAAATCAATTGACCGTGAGTTCTGACGAATTCAGGGGCATTATTAAGAGCTGATAAAGTTAATAGAAACTGAGTAAGAGGAAAGGCAGCCCTTGATGCTGTTGGAGGGATCTCGCGCCCATCAGTTCTGAGTGATTAGACAGCAGATGCCTGGGGCAGAGCGGCCAGCACCCAGCTTTGGATGTGGTTGCCGATAACAGTCTCTGTAGACCGGCTCTTCGCTGCAAGCCAAGCGAGCCGTGGCATCCTGCCATTCCTACTGTTTACAGTCAGCTTTGGAGAGCTGGAGGGATGGCATTTCAGTCATTGAGATGTTGAGATGTTTACTATGTAACCCTGAGGCCAAGGGGTCAGACCCACAGCACCCACAGAAACCGACCACGGTGGAGTGCTCTGTGGAAGTCTAGCCTAAAGCATGACTTCCAGGCTCAGCAAGAAGAGGCCATGTCTCAAAAAATAATAAAGTTGTGGGCTGGTGAGCTGGCTCATGGGGTAAAGGTTGCTTTGTAACCTGAAGGCCTGAGCTCAATCCTACGAATGGATTCGACTCTGACCTGTGCACGTAGGCTGTGCCCCATGGCACCCACCCCCACCATGAACAAATAAACAGTCAAAGACAACAACAACAACAACAAAAACAACAAAAGATTAAGGAAGACATCCCATGCCAACATCTGGTCTACACACACCCATCAAAAACCCAGCATGAGAGTCCTTCTCTGTGATTAATATTTTCAATAGGTAAAAGCAAAACGAAACAGGGTCTCACTACCTAGCTGCACCTGGCCTGGATGTAGTATCCTGACCTCACAGCGCCTGCCTCTGCCTCAGCACTGGGATTAAAGACACGCACCACCACACCTGAGAAGTTCAACATCCAAAGCTCAGTTGGAGAAAGCCCCAAAGCTGTCATCTCTTTACATCATGACCGTCAATGTGAACGCATATTCCACATCGTAATAAAATATCATGAAGAAAAAAAAAAAGAGACACGTGTTCTAGCTCATGAAGCAAAAATCCTGAGACCTGGCTTGCTGACGTCACCATCTGGACTCTGTGGCACCCTCTTTAAAATACTGACCCTAAACAGAACAGTAAAAACAAACCGGGTGCTCCACCAAGTTGAGGTGCTTACTGAGCGGCAGAAGGGCAAGCGGGAGGGAGACACCGGAAGTACTGGCCTGGCTGGCAGGAACGCATGCTTCCCAGAAGCTCACTGGATGCACTCTGGTCCTGTGCGTCCTTTGGGGGAAGCTGTAATGTAGTATCACCAGTGTCTACACATTCCCATTTCCTCCTGCCTGCCTCCAGGAAACCAGGGCCCCTGCCTTCCTGGAACATGGACTCTCCTGTATCATTTAAGCGCAAGCAACTCGGGTAAATACCACGAGAACTGGATGGTGTGCAGGACATGGCTTGTGTGGCTGTTCTGATTTTCCAAGCTTGACCTTTCATAAACCTTGTACCTCAAGTCCTTCAGGGAAGAGAATGGACAGCCAGCATGCAAACATTTCCTAACTCAACGACAGTGGCTACTGACCTGTTAATGCTGCACTGTTTCTAAGTTCTCTCAATGTGCAGAGGTGTATGCCCCTGGGCGTGTGCCGTTTCTCCCAGAATGCCATTTTAAATGTGGAGGAAAACATCCGTGTAAGCCCATCTTCCCCCAACTGTCAGAAGCTTCCAGGTTATGTTTAATGGACAGAGAGAAGTCTAGTGACTCTGTGAGAGTCCACTCTGACAGGAAAGGACAGAATGCCCATCAGTCCTCTGCTCTTGCCAACTGTAGTGATTATATCTATATAATCCACACCAGCCTGACAGATGCAAGTCTTGAGGCCAGCCTAGTCTGCCCAAACAGTTCCAGGTTAGCTAGGCTATGGAGAGAAGACTGGGAATGGAGCTCAGTGGGTAGAGTGCCCGTGTACACAGAACCTAGATTCCATCCTCAGTACAGCCGAAACCAGGAGTCATGGTGGTAGAACCCAGCACTCAGGAGGTAAAGAGCCCGAGGTCAACATGCACTTCAAGATACACTGTCTACAGGACGGACAGAGACAGGAAAGAGAAAGTGACCCCACCAAAGAAAAAAAGAGGGATGGAAAGGAGGGAGGGAGAGAGGGAGAGGCCACCCTGTGGAAGGTCCGTAAGCTACCCCGCTAATGTCTAAATAGGTGGCAGGCTGATTCAGACATTCCACGAGTTAAAGAATTAAAGCTACAGCAGAGAATCTCCTCACTACCCCTCCTCTTCCTCTGTTGTGGTAAAAATTAAAAAACGGTGGAACCAGTTCCCCCGTGTACCCTGGTGGTCGCTAGTTCCGGCTCCAACAGGCCATTGGAACTAGTGCTAATTCATCTCAAATTAGTATCTCTCCTGGTACTAGTAGTTATTAGTATCTACACAATAAACCTACAACCAATTGATAAGGATATAAACCACCCACCTAGATAAGATATAATTTGTCCATCTAGACAACACAAAATCCTGTACACATCCATCCCTTAAGAATAGTCTTAGCGTCCTGGGTTCGGTCCCCAGCTCCGAAAAAAAAAAAAAAAAAAAAAAAAAGAATAGTCTTAGCAGGGTTGGGGATTTAGCTCAGTGGTAGAGTACTTGCCTAGCAAGTGCAAGGCCCTGGGTTCGCTCCCCAGCTCCAGGAAAAAAAAAAAAGTCTTATCAACATGTAACATGTGCAGAGAGGAATCTTAACATCCGCCAGCACGTTCTCTCAGCCCTCTCCCCCTCGGTTCCAGCCTCCTCAGCCTCTCTAAAACTTTCCCACCAGTCCATCCTTCTCATCCAATGACAGGCCTCGTTTTATCCTGTACCTGCCTTCACCTGCATAATGACACCAACCTACATTCCTTTTCCTCACAGACACAGAAATACAATTTGCCACTAAAATGTGAATAAAAGCCAGGCACCTTCCAGCTCAATGAATTACAAGTCCTCTTTCTCTCACACCCAATCTCCAATAGCCCCTCACTGACACCACCATGAAAAGGTGAATCTATTTATAATCCAAATGCTGGTCCCAAGAAAGTTTGTGAACCACTACGATTTAGATAAACGTATTTTATTGTTATAAATTTATTTTTAAAACACATTTTCTATTTGTTGGAAATCCTATTATATTTGAACCAAGAATGTACCATATATAACCAAAACTCTAGCCTATGCACATAAAGTGACTATTAAAGGGTGTAATTTTTTTTTAAATATTTTTAGCATTTGTTTTAAGAAACAATCAAAGAGTCTTGACAGGCTACACACTCTACTTCATTCCAGGCCGTCAAGACTGTAAAGTCTGCTGTGGGATTCCCAGAGGTATAGAACCATCAAATGCTCCAGGAAGCACTTGCTTTAAGTTAAAACAGTAGAGAAGTCAATATTTAGCAAATCTAAATTTATGGGTTTGGCCCCTTGTATCTTCAACGATCCAAGATTAAGCAACATTGCACCAGTTAAGCAAAAAATGAATCACGACACCTCAAAAAACGCAATGTAGTAAGAAGAAAGTCAATTTAATCATTTACTTTAGCAGGCAAGCAATGTGTAAACATTCAGCCAGCAGCCGCATCCAACTTACAATTTTAAAAAGAACTGAGATCAGTGACTGTGATTTTCTTTTTCCTTCCCTTTCCCCAGAAGAAGAACAATAAAACAAAAACAAAAAAAACTCAAACAAACGAACAGGAAAGAAAAGATTTGGAAATGAGTGACTTAAAAACGCTACAAACATCGAACATTCGGTTTCGTCTGCTACCAGCCTCCGTGCGCCGCGTTCTGCTTAAAGGGCTTATCTACTCCTAAAATGCATTATCTTGTAATAACTTGCAAGTGAGCATCTGCAATCTAGGAAGGTGTCCCCACACGCGGATGTGCCCGCGTTCGCTTGGTTCAAATCCCGTTCGCAAAGGGGACATTTACGTCTTGATTCAATGCCTCTTTGACTTCCAGTGGCAGCGTGTCAAACAGTTGGTCTTCTACAACAAGCCCGCTTTTCTTGAGCATCCGACACTGGCCCAGCTGGGCTGGCAGGCGGTCGAGACAGTTGCCCTTCAGCTCCAGCTGAGTGAGCTGGGACAGCTGACTGATCTTCTCAGGCAGGGAGGCGATGCAGTTCTGCCCCAGGTTCAAAGTCCTCAACTTCACGCACTTAAACAACTGTTTTGGCAGAACGTCCACTTTGTTCCCTGTGATGTGCAAATGCTGCAGGTTCTGGAGCAAACCTATCTCTATGGGGATCGTGGAAATGTTGTTATAGCTGACATCTAAGCATCTGAGTTTCTGTAAACTAAACACTGCCACCGGTAAGGACTCGAGCTTGTTGTTGGAGAAGTAGAGGGACTCCAGGTTCTTGACGTGGGTAATGGAGGGAGGAATGGCCACAATTTTATTGTGCCACAATTTCAAGCAAGTCAGTCGCTTCAGGTGTTGGAAACTGATGATCTCCTCGATCGTGCGGATGCTGTTGGACTTCAGGTCCAGCTCCTGCAAGTTAGAAAGGCTGAAAATGGCGTGTGGAATCCTCTCCAGCTCACAGTTCTGCAGCTCTAGCTCGGCAACGTTCATCATCTTCTTCAGGCTGTTGAGCACCAAGAGCTTGGTGCCGTCATTGTGGATGACGAGCTTGGTGAGGTGCGGAGCCACGTCAGTTATGTTGGAGGGAACTTTGGTCAGGTTACTCTTCACGTGGAGGATCTTAAGGTGCCGCAGCTCTCGCAGAGACTCCAGCCCGATCATCTTATTGTTCTCTGAGTTCAAGTTGCCTATCAAGTACAGCTCCCGCAGGTTTTTGAGCAAATACACCCAGGCAGGGATTTCAGCCACGTCAGTGAACTTCACATGAAGGCATCTCAAGTGATCTCGAAGAAAGCTAAAGGCGGTCTGCTCCACCTTGGCAGGGCAGTGGCAGAGGTGGAGTTCTTGAAGGTTCGTCATCTGAGAGATCTTGGCAGGAATTTTTGCTTCGGGAATCAGTTCAAGTTTTAGCACATCCAGGTCCGTGAGGTCAAAGACAGCGTCGGGCACCCCTGACAGCATGAACAAGTGCAGCTCCTGCTTGTCCTGGGCATTGCGAGACACGTGCTGCCTGAGTTTCTCGAAAGTCCACTCATGGTTCAGGCTGATTTCCCTCAGTTTGTTTTCACTGACTTCGGATAAGAAGACACCAAAACGCTTGGAATAGAGCTGGTCGTACTGGTCGACCATGTGCAGGAGGAACGCGAAGTCGTTCTTGACATCCGGGATGTCGCTGAAGCTGCTTTCCTCTCGGACTTTCTCAAAGGAATATTCCTTCAGAGGGATCCTGAACAGCCAGAAGAGAGTGTAGAGGCAGATGAAGCCATAGACACAGATGATGGAGATGTAGCTGATGAGCAGTTTCTTCAACATGTAGGCCATATTGTGAGTGCACTCGAACACCTCGTACCCCGTGAGGTGCTCGACTTTTGGCTTGCAGACATGCTCGAAGCTGATGGCGTTGACAAAGTTTGCAGTGTAGCAGAGGATAAAAATGAACTTGGCGGTCTTGATGAGGGTCTGGACCACATAGAGCTTGTAGATCAAGTCACTGTCTTCCACATGGGCACGAAATTTCCTCACCTTCTCAAACAGGGCTTTGGCCTGCTCCCCGTCCTTCTTGTCCAGGATCGTCATGCTGGGAACTTCGATCACCGGCTTTTCAGCTGAGAACTTGAAGCCCGTTTTGTTGATCATGGGGGTGCTGGCACTGGGGCTCCCCTCATCGCTGCTGGTGGACACGTGCTTCGGTAGGGTCTGGGCGCCCGTTATCCGCTGCTTGTTCTCCTCAGAGTCCTCACAGGCTGTCTCGGACAGCGCTTTAGTAGTCCAGGGAGATTCGAAACACTTTCCTAATATTGAAACAAAATGCTCAACCTTGGAGCACGTTTTGGGATATTTGAACCAAAAGTTGCTACTGACCATAAGGATGATGGTGTGTATAAGGGCAAGGTATGGAAAGTACTTGGAATACCAAGGAAGGGCCAGATGGTAGCACATCTGATTGATAAATACGTACTGCTGAAAATCTAAGTTGGTTTTGCGGCCCGTGGGGTCTCTCTTCTCCTTCTTCATCTCCTGACTGGGAAAGGTGGACTCTGCGTGTGAATAGGTGGCTTGGAGAGGTATGTCAGGCGTCACAGCAGATGTGCCAAAGGCAATGTCATTCGTCGTCTGCCCGTTTTGGTCTTGGGGTGTGGCTGTCTCCATCTTGGGGACTTCAGTGGTGACGTCAGCATTCCCGGGTGGTGTGTGCGCCTTTGAATTTGCAGGCGACGGCAACACTGGCAAACAGACCACCTGATCTTTGGTAAGTTGCATGGTCCCTGCAAAGATGGCTACCATCAGCATAACAACCGCCAGGTAATCCATAAACACGTCCCACCATGGCTTCAGGATTCGGTAAGTTGGCTGAATGTCATTAAGTGAAGCAACTTCCGCAAGGGTAAACATTCCTGAAAAACATAAAGAAAACAAAAGGCGTCACTAGAGACATCATTGCAGAGCAGCAGGCAGTGGGACCAAGGAGAGCCCAAGTCCACTACAGACGTCATTGCGCCCCACAGGCGTCATCAAGCCACACAGGCGTCATTGCAGGAAACCTACAAAATGTGTCATTATAGACATCATCACACAGCAGGAGGTATCAGGAAAGAGGAAAACCCCATGCTCAAACTGACAGCTTCTAAGCCAGGTCTTATATTTGTTTACATAGCAGCTGTAGTAGAAAATAAACAGAAGGAAGGAAGGAAGGACCGGGTTCGGGATGAGATGGAATGAAGGTCTACGCTAAGTCTCTCGTCGGTCTTGGACCTGAACAGAGGGGGTGTCATTTATATATTAGTCTGACAAGCTCCAATTAGGACTCAAGGATTGGGGCAGGGAACAAGATGACTTCTGTATGACTAAGTCTAATGGGGCCATGCAACCCTTAATCTCTACACAGCTGAGCCCAACGAGCCCGACTGAGCCCTGTCACTTCTTAAAGGTGTTAACTCAACGCCTTGTGTTTACCAAACTCTGTTTGCATGGGGATAATGTCTAAGGATGGCCACAAAGGTTAAATTAGGTAAGGAATGCAGTTCTTCCCACCGCTCCGACCACAAGCATGTGTTAGCAGGTTGTTAGCAAAGACTGCCCTGTTAGACTGTTTCCACAGAGAGCTGAAATTAAGGGTCTACAACTCAGGCATAGTTTAGCTGGGGATACAGCTCATTTCAGAGTGCTCGCCTAGTATGGCCTGGATCTCATGACCTCCCTGCCTCCAGCTTCTGAGTGTGCTGACAAACACATGCCACCACAGGTGGTCTACGCCACTAGGAACTGAACCCAAGTCTTTGTGAACACCAGGCCAGCAGAGCTGCAACCACAGACGCTGTTCAAGTCTCTCCCCATCCGGCCTCTTCCCCCAGCTGCAGGAATGATCAATGATTTTATAAAGTTTCTATGTAATCCTACCAATATAAACCTAAGGACCATAAACACTGAAACCACTGAGTTATGATGCTCTGTGAAAAAACATATACCCAGACTTTGGGCACCAAGTCTGGCACGCCGTCTGGTGCTCTGCTCTCTCAAGGACACAGTAGGGTACGTGGATGATGGCATATCTCCTTCCCCCTTTTATTCGGAGTTTCCTGTAACTGTTTTACGCATTTTCAACCTTTCATGACTAGCTTGGGGCTCCAAGCAGGAAGAAGAGCTCCCAGAGTGACAGAGACAACTCAAGCTCAGGTCTGGGTTTGAGGACTGAGGATCGAGGACTGAATCTTGGCCACTGTCCTGAGAGCGCCTGAGACTTGTCTTTAATACCTCCATCACTGCCTTGACACCCTGCGGTCTGTCTGTCCCAATACACTGAGGTAATATCCACTTAGCTGTTCCCTCCCTGCAGTTCTCTTCCTGGAACTCTTCCTCCAGTCGCTCAGCTGCCAGGCTTCTGTCTCCTTTTTCTCCGTAAGTTCGTGCCTCAGATGCGCTCCTGCAGGCCACAGACCTCTGTTCAACACTGCTCCACTCTCGCTCTTTGCTTGTCTTGAGCCCGTCCACATTACCGTTCCAGCAAGGGCCAGGACTGCAGTCCTTTCCTTTCCTTGTTCTGCACATCAATACCTGGCGTAGCAGGCGCTTGGACAAAATAATGCATGAGGTTTTAATCATCACCTTCAAAGTATAAAGATTCCAGGAACACCATTAACTACATCTGTATAGTATGGGGTGGGGGGACAGCTGTTAAAGCTGAACCACCCTGCGGAGCAACTTGTGACTGTGAGAATAAAAGTCCAGGACAGGCCTCGGCATGGAAGAAGAAAATGGCCGCCGCATACAAGAAGCCATGGGGTTTTTATGGCGCTGTTTCAGAGTGGTCAAACCTTCAGTCTAGACTGGCCTTCAAGCATCTTGTCCCAGGAACTGGCTTCATTCGGTGCCAAGAGAGACAGGAGACAGGTCTTTTTCTCAGTAGACAAAGAAAGCAGAAAGCCTGAAAGGTAGCAGCAGGGGACTTGCCAACAGCACACGGTGACTTCACACCAGCCGCCAGCACACCGTGACTTCACACCAGCCGCCATCCTCTCTGGCAAGAATGATAAGGCCAAACTAAGACCAGCATCAACTCCATGCTCAGACAGACACGACCTCCAGCAGTTCCTGCCCTGCCACTGCCAAGGGTGATGCCCAACATTTGTGACATGTCCCCATCCTCTTTCTGCTGAAATATAGCCTTGCTTGCCCTGGCCCTCACATGCATACTAATAGTAGTGGCTTCTAATCTGATCTCCTTACTCACCTCAGGGTCCACCATGGCCTACCCTGACTCCTGAAAGAACACAGGAGCAGGACCAGTAGACTTGCCATCTTCCTGCCAGATGCCAAGCACTGTCTTAGACCAGTCACACAGGCTGTGGACTCTGAGTTTGTACAGAACGTGTTTCTGAAAACGAACTGATTTCGAGTTTAGAGTTTTGTGGGTTCCCTTAGTTACTTTCCTACTGCTGCGACAGAGTACCATGACCGAGCCAAACACTCGTACATACTGAGAGAGAAAAAGTCTCCTTACTGAGAAGATGTCCTATTGGAAACATCCAGGGTCAATGGCTCTCTTAACAAAGAGTCCGGGGAAGGATGCCACTAACTAAAGCCAGGAGTTTGAGCAAGCCTTCATAAGCCTAACTTCATCCAGGTTACAGTACAGTCTAATTTACCTTCCCTCCCTCCCTCCCCTGCCTCTCTCTCTCCTTTCCTTTTTGGTTTGCAAGGATGGTGGGACGGGATCTCATAAAGTCCAGACTGGCCTTGAACTCCTTACTCTCCTGCTTCCACCTCCCCAAATGCCAGGATGACACGTGTGTACCACCACACCCAAAAAGCATCTAAGGGGCCCTGGCAGGAAGCTTTGCAAACATTTTTACATCCCTTCCTTTGACTTGTGAGCCAGGCATCCGAGTCCCGAGTTCCTGCTTTCTCCATATGTTCCCTCACCTTGAGTGTGTACAGAGGTAAAACAGAGTTTGTGTCTGAAGCTGGGGGATTGGTGGGTGGAGCACAGTTCTGCAGTCCCAGAGGTTCCCAGAGTTCTCTCGCACCTCTCTTCGAAGCAGGAAGCCTCTCTGCTCATTCATCAAAGGACCTCTGCCCAGACGCTGACCCTTGAGCCTCCCAACCCTTATCTCTAGGTGTGGGAGACTGCTAGAAAGCAATCTGAAAGTATCTTTCAGCCAGATACGTATCCTGTTGGCCCTTAACAACTCAAAGGCAGGTTACAGAAAGACAGATAGGGGATACAAATTCTGCTCTACCCAGAGGGATTTATTAAGTTAAAAAGGCTCCTGTGGTGTGTTAGGAAACCTAACCACTGGGACCAAAATGAACACAGAGCAGACACTGGCCCTCGGTGGTGCCCTGCTGACTCCCTCCAATTAGCTTGGGTTCCTCTCCTAGCAGGTAGCTTCTTTTTATCTGCATGTCCCCAGGGCACAGCCCAGGATGGGCATTTAATATGGGCTGGTGTGCGGAACGACCCACACGGACATCGGACATCCAACAGCAGGCTCATTAGACACTGGACCCAAACCAATACCGCCAGCAAGAAAAGGTCACTAGTAATTACATCAAGGTGGAAATGATCGGCGTTGACAGGTATTTTTCAACGTCCAAATGGACAGTCTGTTAGAGACCTTCGTAGCAGGTTATTCTGAAGCTAACTCACTGCAGCGGGCCAACTGCAGGCAGCTTGGGAAACCACAGAGGCAAGCGCAGTCGTGTGCTCAGGAGAAGAGAACAGGTCCTGACTCCTAACAGAGTGGTAAGCCCATAATCTCTGGGCCAGAAGCCAACAGACTTAGCACGTCAAGGGTGACACCACACCAAAGGCCAGGAAGGGGCCTCCAGGAGGCAGCCTCCTGCCTCTGGCTTCCTTCTTGCCCTGCATGGGGTTTTCTAACCTCCACACAGGCAGTGGGACGGGAACTCTGAATGAGGGGAGCTGCTGGGTTAGTAGTTAATGTTTCCCTCTGTCCACACATTTTACTGCAGTCAGTAAAGCAGAGCACGGTATCAACGTGCTGTGCACACGCCTGGTGCGTCTTGAGCACCCAACACAACCTAGCTGTGCTGGTGTCGGCCATGAGGAGAACCATTTTACCTGAAGAATCCTATGCACACTCTGTGCTAAGTCCGCTTTTCACGATGAACCAATACAAGGAGCCACGGAGCCCAGATGGTCCCCACTCGGCTGAAGCTTCTGCCAAGTTCATTTAAACATTGTGCAGGCAATATTGGCATCGAGGATTCACTCAGTTGTCCACTTACTCATTCCTCCTCTAGCTGAGCCAGAACTGACAACATGGCAGAGTCCGGCCCAGCCCAGAAGCTCTAGCTGGGCTAGAACTCACAGCAGGGTAGAGCATGCTGGCTTCAGCTCTTCTCCTCACCACGTACACTAACTGTAACATGGAGAGCACGTGGCCTGGCTGTCTTCTAGGGCACCTAGGCCTTCCCTTTTCCTGCCCCTTGGAAAAGAAATAAACGACTCACTTCCTCAAACCTTCCTTTATGGGGTCTCTCTGTGATAGGCGCCTAACACCCTGCATAATTAACTAAAAAAAGAGGGGTTGGGGATTTAGCTCAGTGGTAGAGCGCTTGCCTAGCAAGCGCAAGGCCCTGGGTTCGGTCCCCAGCTCCAAAAAAAAAAAAAAAAAAAAAAAAAAAATATGTGACAGACTGGTATTCTTATCTACAGGGCAAGTATTTTCTCTAACACCATCCAAGGTCTTAAAGAGTGGAAAATACAGAATAGGAATTTACATGAACAACTGGCAGGCCAGAAGAGCAAATTAACATACCATAAAACTCACATTAAAATAAACAGAGTATGGTTATAACTGTAACAAAGTTAACAGTAAACCGTGAGAGGCAAAATACACTGGACAGTTGAGGCGATGACTCAACTCAGGCTACAGCAATAAAACATCCAATAATGAGGGCCGTCTTGGAAAAAGGAGGGGGCCTGGCCTCATAAAGACCTCATCTGATGGGAACCAGGACAAAGAAGAGATGGGTTTCAGAACATTCGAGAGCAGACTGGTTTGCTGTAGTTCCTCAGACCCCCAGAGAGTGGTGGGGGAAACTTCTGGGAAATTAAGATACAGGGATATCTGGAAACCCTGTTATACTGAATTTAGGAGGAGGCAACGAGGAACCCTTGGACGGTATCTGGGTGGGACAGTGAGGTACAACTGTGTGTCTTACAAGAGGAAAAAGACTGGAGGGAAAAGGCTGGAGACAGGAGGATGGATAACTTTAATTTTTCAGGTTGGACAGCTTGGATCGACTAACACACTAAAGCACAGCTAGGTTTGGGTGGGGCTAACGTGACTATCAAAATGAAGACCAGGGGCAGACCCACAAATTCATCAGCATGTGCCAGACGAGACCACTCAGGGAGACACAGGCCAGAGCAGACCCAGAAGCACCAGCATCCAGCGTCGACATGGCAGAGCTGGGCAAAGGAGGGCGATGGGAGGCGGGCAGAGAGGCTCGAGGAAGGGGGTCAGCATGGACCCCAGCACAGGGATTCCCACACAGTAGTGGGGAGGGGTAAAGGAAATAGCAGCATCTGCAGGTGAGAGCCCGCTGAGAGCAAGGTAAGCTGAGAGCAAGCTACACAGCGAGGCTCTGCAACAAAGAAAACCTGGCTCGAGTGGGTCAGGCCCAGGCAGACACTTGACGTTTGCCTCTTTCAGCTTGCCAGGATGGAAAAGCCCGGCTTGGGCTGCAGCATGGAGTGAAGGAGATCTGGCAGAGTACACATTTATGCCAGAAAAGGCATTAGGTGAGAGAAGCTGACAGTGGCTGAGAAAGGGCAGAAGCATCAAATTATATACACAAACACATTCTGAGTAGGAGCGTGCACACACAGACACACACATGCATGAACACACAGGTGCATACACACAAACATACAGACACACACGGTTTGTTTAATCTTCACACATGTGAGCAGGTGTGTGCGCACGCGTACACATGCACACAGTTTGTTTAATCTCCACACCTTTACAAAAGGGAAAAGATGAGGGAATTTCTATCCTTGTGAAAGTTCCCTTCACAGTGTTTGTTTTCCCTTTACTCCCTGGGCAAACATTAACTTTACCAACCACCATCTTACTCATCCAATAGTAAAACTTTAAAGGGTCCCATTTTGTAGTCCAACAGGAGTGCATTGTAATTCCAGGTAATCATACCCCTCCCACAAATACACACACACACACACACACACACACACACACACACACACACACACACACACACAAACACACAAACACGAATGAACTGCTCTGTGAATGTCTTATAATGCAAACAGGGTCAGACTCTCCCACCAACCCAAACTCTCTAGGAAGGCTAAACATCCAGAGAACTCAAGTTTGATCTCACTGGAAGGAAGAATGCACGAAAAGAAATGTTTATCCTTCCTAAGGAAAGTGTCAGCGACCCAAGTCGCTGAATTGACTCTGTATTTCCTTGGTCATAGTGGGGTGTGTGTGTGTGTGTGTGTGTGTGTGTGTGTGTGTGTGTGTGTGTGAATGAGGGAGTGCACAGAATCTTCACGGGATAATCTTAAATTGTTAGACACCCCCCTCAACCACCCCCCTCAACCTCTAAGGGCTAAAATCAGAGCCAAGATTCTCATTTAGACCTTGGCATACTCAGGACCTTCTTTTAAGTCTGCTTTGCAAAATAACATTTCCTAAATTAGTGTTTCTCCAAAGATGAACCATGAGAACCCTACGCGTTCTCCGCTGCTTAGGGAATGGAAAAGAAAATGAGGTATTAGAGAAAATATTTCTACCTGTTGCTTTTAGCTATGGAGCCATGGGTCACACAGCCATTGGTTATGCAAGCGACCCTTTACCAAGCTGCGTCTAGTTACCCCGGCCCAATAGCTCCCTTCTGTCCGGGTTACGTGAGGAGTCGGCACTGCCTAAATGACTCAGGTCTCTATTCGCTAAAGTCACAATCACCGGCAGAAGGAAAAGCAGGCCTGAGTTTGCACAAGCATGGCAGGAGGCAGTAAGCCACAGATGTAAATTACAGGCCTCCCCTGAATGCTGTCATCGACCTCAGCAAGCTTCCTGCCCCATCAGATCTGTCTTAATTGCTTTTCTTTCTGCTGTGGAAAAGCAGACACTGAGCCGGCCTGGCCATCCAGGCAGCGATATGGCAGGTTCTCTCGCATATCCTTATAAAACGCAGACAAGCACATCCAATTTTTAAGGAAGTTCCCTAAGGAACGGGTTGATAGTATTTTTCCATTGGTTTAAAAATAAAAGCATTTGATGCTTTTGCAAGAAAGAAGGGTCTCTGGAATTACAGAACAGGAAGCAGCAGCCGGACGCTGGATGCAGCAGCCTTCGTTTCCTGAGAGTCGCCAAGGAGAGGCAAAAGCAATGCCCAGGCTAGCCCCTGCGGCAGGGTCTATATATTCCCCCCACCCTTGGGTGCCAGAGCAACAACAGATGGTGGCCCCAGAAGAGCTTCTTCCCTGGCTCAGACGTCTGCCTTCCGCTCACTCTGGAGGCGTCGGGAGCCAGGCTTCAGACATAGCCTGGAACACACGGAAGCCTGGTCCCCGTGCGTCAGCTGGAAAGAAATGGAGGAGCTGGGTGGGTTTCAGGCTCTTTGCCGACACCCAGGATCTCCATCTCGCGGAACCTCAGTTCTCCCCTCTGTGAAATGGCAGTGAGGTCACCCACTTCAGAGAGTGAGTGAGACAACGACCGTGAGATACTCTTAAAGTCACACTGCAATAACAGTTACGGTGCTGTGTACTCTTTATAGACAGGGGCTTTGTAGTTTCAATACTTCCACAAACGGCACATAGGACAGGGGTAACGGGGTAGCATCACCACCACCATCACCATCGTCGTTGTCATCACCATCCTCCTTTTCCTCTCCACCATTACCACCATTGGCACCACCATCATCACCGTGGACAAACTGTGTCCCAAGTCCTCAGCAAGAGTTCGAGTCAGAGGCTGGGGAGGCGATCCAGCAAATAAAACTGCTTGTAAGAAGGGATCTAAAGTCAATTTCCTCAGCACCCATGTAAAACACTGGGTCTGATGCCAGACGAGATTGCAATCCCAGTGGGACAGATTAAAGATGGGGTTCCTTGGGGCTTGCTACACAAACCTAGCTGGAGATTCAGTGATGGACCCCATTTAAGAAAGTAAGAGAGAGGGGTTGGGGATTTAACTCAGTGGTAGAGCGCTTGCCTAGCAAGCGCAAGGTCCTGGGTTCGGTCCCCAGCTCCGAAAAAAAAAGAAAAAAAGAAAAAAAGAAAAAAAGAAAAAAAAAGAAGTAGTAAGAGAGAGAACAACAGAGCAGGACACTTAGTATCTCTCTCTGGTTTCGCACATACCCATGCACACAGGCAGGCATGCACACTCACATACATGCACCCCCCACACACAAACATACAGGTACACAGGCAGGCGTGCACACACATAAACATACACAGCTGTGTAGGCAGGCCAACACAGGCAGGCACACACACACACACACACACACACACACACACACACACACACATCCACACACACCCACACAACTTCAAGCCATCTGAAATGCATCTGGCAGGACACAAGTGCCAAGTTTGAGATGGTGAATTATGAAAGTCCTTATACTCCAGGCCTATACTCTGGGCAAGTCCCTTCACTTCTTGGGCAACATGATTCATCTACCTGTCACCAGCACCAGGCTGGTGTCAGACAAAAATAGATGAGACCTGGTTCCAGCTCTTGAAGAACTCGACTGGAGGTAAGGGAGGGGGATGGAAAGACATGACATATAAACAAATTAATTACAAAACAGTACTTACTCAAAATATGGAGTCTGAGGAAAACACCATGGGACTCAGGACAGGAAATGACTAACTCTATCTGGGGAACTTAGGGAAGAATTACTTTAATTTGTAAACAGGGAAAAGAAGGGAACCAGGCTACATGCATGTTGGTCTCAGGCTAAAATTCAGCCTTAAAGAGAAGGTCCTACTGCTCGCCTGCTTGTAAACAGGGAATAACCCACCGGAAACAGCACACGTACCACGTGAAAAGCACATGGAAGTGGGGCCGGGTTTACCCAACATGCCCCAGTTATGGGGCTAAACGACGGAACCTGAACGGGTGACTGCAACTGCGAGCTGAGTGGATGTGGCCGCCTGGTCTCTCTCTGCTGCTGTTCCCACGACTGTGGAATGGTAAGAAGCCTGACCGTGATCATAATCACAGCAGTAATGGTCCCCTGCCTCAAAGGGTCAATATGAAGATGGGATGTGTTCAGAGGAGCACCCAGACCCGGCCTCCGCACAGACTTGACTGGAGAGCTGTGACTGCAAAGCACTGGTGGGGCAGGAACTGTGCTACTCTTCTGTGTTCTGACTGGGGATGTGGCTCAGTAGAGTAATGTGGCCGAGTGCTGGCCTAGTGTGTCCAGGACCCCCGTTTGATTCTTGGCAGAAAAAAAAAAAAGAATTAGGTGATGCATCCTTGTAACCCGAGAGAGAGAGAGAGAGAGAGAGAGAGAGAGAGAGAGAGAGAGAGAGAGAGAGAGAGAAGAAGGAGGAGGAGGAGGAGGAGGAGGAGGAGGAGGAGGAGGAGGAGGAGGAGGAGGAGGAGGAGGAGGGAGAAGGAAGAGGAGGGAGGGGGGAGGAAGGAAGTGGGTACAACAACAGACAGACAGGACAGGAGGACCAGGTATTCAAGGAAATCTTCAACTACAGAAAGAGCTCGAGTTTTCCTATCAAGAGATCCTTTTAAAACACACACACACACATGAAAAAATAGTTAAAATTACTACTTCTTTGCTTGCTATTCACAAAGCATGCCTTTAAGTTTTAAGGCTGTGCCCTAGCTAAGGCCCCGTATTTTATTATTTTAGAAGAGACAGATGGTTTGTTTAGTTGGTGATGTTATTTTATTATTTTAGAAGAGACAGATGGTTTGTTTAGTTGGTGATGGCGTCAGGTCCCAGGCTTCATATACACTGAAGAAAACTCTTTCCCAGTTGTAAATATGGAGTACGTGTGAAGAGAGGCTCAAGGTAGTAGAATTTTTTTAAAAAATCATATTTTAGAAAAAGATGTTTTTAAATCGACACCGCAGGAAATCTGAATATTCTGGAATTACAGAAAAGCAAAAACAAAGGGGGGAGATACTTTTCTGAACCCACCGAAACTCTACATTATCGTTAAAATCTGGTTTACAATACTTCAAAATGAAATCATCCTTCTTACTACTGAAGAGGCAAGTGTGGCCACCCAACCAAAGTCTAGGCAGTTAAGCAAAATTATTTTCATTAGTTTTTTTCTGCTGTGTCTGAGAGCTTTGCCTGTATGCATGTATGGTATCACGCGTGTGCAGAGGCCAGCAAGAGGTCATGTGAGCATCGGGCTAATGTAAGATATCATGTGCATGCTGGGGTCTGAACCCAGGTTCTCTGCCGGAGAAGCCATCTCTCTGACAGAGATTAGGTCATTTCCATTTTTCTCTCAATGAGAGTTATTTGGATTGTTATCAAAACGTCATGATGGTATGGTAATTGTCAGATGAAACAGGTTGTATCCAGATCAAATTAAACTTCTATAAATCAAACTGGATGTTTTAATTGGCAGCGTTAGCAGCACTCAACACACCAAAGGATTCTGTATTTAATATTTAATGTATTAAACATCACTCACCCATTGGCCTTAAACCAAAATCAACACTTCCTGACTCCAGGGGCCTGTGGTTTTGTTTTTTGGTTTTTTTTTCCTTAGTCAATAATACTTAGGTTCAAAATCAAAATCCATCACTGAAACCCACTGCTGAGAAAGAACTTATCAGAATTCTAAAAGAATAAAGAAGTGTGTGTGTGCATTTATCATACTCTTATTAATATTTTTGAAATAACATATTTTTTATTCAAAAGGTTATTCTTAATGCTTTATATAAATATGTCCACAGGAAATGAAGCAAATTAATTCAAGCTATGATTCATCATAATTTACACGTTTCTTGGTCAGGGCATTAGACTAATCCACCCAGTGCCACAAATCAGAAGGCACGGTGACAGAATAAGATACATTTGCAAGTTATGTGCAGTTGTGCACACATTTAATTCCAGCACTCGGGAAGCTGAGGCAGCAGGACCATGATCTGAAAAGCGATCTTGGCTACACAGGGAGAGACGCTATCTCAAAGACAAAACAATAATATAAAACCAGGTATGCAGGAAAGCCTGTAATTCAGTACTCATGAGACACACACTGGAAGAATGCCCCTGAGTTTGAGGTCAGCCTGCTCTACAGTAGCCCCACAAAAACACAGGCCAACAACACAGAAGCCAAAGAGTTGTTTCCAGGCCAACCTGGGCTACATAGTCAGACTCTATCTCAAACAAACCAACAAAATCATAAGTAAATAAATTCCCAAATGTTTGGTGGACAAACTTGATAGAATACATGTACACCAAGACTTTGTACAGACGTGTGAAGCCAGGCAGCCACGCCAGCCCGCTTTTAACCAGCACAGTGGTGACACAGTCGTAAGTAGATGTTAGTCGAGGACAGTGCTCAACCCTGAGTGATCCGATGCAAATCAGTAAGTCTGTAGTGAACACAGCTCAGCAAAACAGATGAAAATGACTCCTTCAGTCTTTCTGTCCTGTGTTTAATTATACTACATGACGGACGGTCTGGTGTGCCTGGTGTCCTCAGACTCCCCGAGAGTCACACACGAACCCAGTCCCAAGGTGTCTTGAGTGTCCTGCCCTTTGTAATTAAATGTTAGACAATGCATGTCGTCCATGTACAGGAAGGAGACTTTTAAAAGCCAAAAGCCAACCAACGTCCTTTGTACAGTAGCCCACAACAACGCAGGCTGACCTGTGTCCCCATGACTCTTACAGGGTAAACCTACCCATGATCCAAGCTCAATTTCCAGCAGGAGGAGGAGAGTCCCAGCATAATTCTTGCTGTGAGTCTACATAGACTGCTGCCGGGTCTAAGGCAAGGTCACCTAATGTCTCCGAGCCTTAGATCCCTCATGTGGGAGACGATGCCTGAATAGGGACGGACCTGCAGTCACCTTCGTGGGCTCAAACTGTAACTCCCAATGTGTCTTAGCAAAGCCTTCTGTCCCACTGCACGGCTGAGTTAACAGGGCCGCCTCTGAGTTTCCACACTTCATCGCCCGCAGTTCATTAACGTGAACGCACTAGGCTCTAACTGCTGTTCATTCAACGAACTGAGCCATTTCAGAGGAAAAAGCGTGTCTTACTGGTCTCTGCATATTTAGTATCTGTTTCTGGCTGCCCTGGACACAAGACACATGACAAATGGCTATAAAATAAATTCTCTGAATCACAGCGTCAAAAACAACATGCCATTTCCCTTTGTTGGGTGGGGGCAGGGGGCTGGTGCTCTAAGGATTTACTGGCCTCCTCACGAAACATTTTTAGTTTAAAAAAAAACACCGGGCTCCCGTGGATGATATAACGTTAAGAAAAATTTAGTACATTTTAAGGAGCAAGTCCACGTGAATGACAGAAGCAACCCGTTCCCAGTTCCCGGTATGTAAGATCCCAGGACCTCTGTGCACTGCTGCCTTGTGACTCACCTTGGAGAGCTGTTACCATTTGCCTATCACTCCCTGTGCGTGGGGACGAATCCCACCGTGGTCACTTCTAACAACTCAACTATTCGGAAGAAATAAGTGAGCTCACTGGGACAGAACCTGGAAAAAACTAAACCACCTGGGCGGGGGGTTGGGGAGTGTTGGAGGAGATTAGAAATGTTTTCTAACAAAGCGGCGTAATTTAAGGAGGAGGTTACATCAGGCCGAGGCAAACAGGGAAGGGGGTAAAAGATGTCTTTGGCTTGGCCGTGTTTAGTTTTCAAGTTCTGAAGCAGAGGCTGCCCTTCTGTTTTTATTCTTGCTTGAGGCTCATCCCCGGTGATTAGGAACCAAAGTGGTAAGAAAGGTTATGGCTCGGGGTTGGGGATTTAGCTCAGTGATAGCGCTTGCCTAGGAAGCGCAAGGCCCTGGGTTCGGTCCCCAGCTCCAAAAAAAAAAAGAAAGGTTATGGCTCTCTGGCCCATGAGCAGAGTGGCAGACGGGAAGCCTGGCACCTCCAAGAAGGACGAAGTTTTTGAAACACTTTGTGTTCTCAATGCCAGGTCACAGCAGTCTTTCTGCATGAGCAAATGCTGGCAGGTTGGGCTGGAGAGGTGTAGGTTACCCACCGGGTGTTTCTTGTAACCTGAATTCAGCCGAGCAGGTCTTCCCCTCAAATCCGCTCCCTGTCTACACGAACCCCCAGAGACCTGCACAAAAGAGCTGTTTGACCAGTAGAACGCTCACTCAGGCAGGAAAGGCAAACTGAATTCGGCTTGGGAGTCCTAGCCAGCAAGGCAGAACCGAGATGACTCAGCAGGCTGGGGCTGTGACCCTGAACTGGGGGGAGCCCTTTACCCAGTGCCTGCTACAGATGCTTGTGCACGGACTGGTCTCAACCCGGAGCCCACCTGAGGACAGCACGTAGCAAAACCTGGCACAATACACAGGTTTTTCTCATGGGAGTCAGCCCTTGGTCCTGGGTGGCACGCAGCTACCAAAGGTTTGGCTGAGAACATCAGCCAAGAGCCCAGGCAGATACCCAACCAGTGCCTGTCCGGTCAAACTGCGGTCCTGAGACAGGACTCAGATGCCAAGAACAGGGGAGGTGGGGGTTGGGGTGTGTCTGTGTGGTTCTGGTGGTTACACGCAGTGACTTCCAAAGCTGAGCTGTCGGCAATGCCGACAGCGTCATGAACTGGCTTGGGTGATGACAGCGAGGTGACTTGTATGCCTCTTAGCAGCTGGAGAGGAGCGTGTGCTTGCCTGATGGCTGCTGTGCAATCTACTTACTCTGCGTGTATTTAGTGTAAAATCCACCTTTAGGGCGTCCTGCTCACCTACAGACGCCCAGCAGCCCCGCCCAAGCATTTTATGAAGAGCAATCTTTTCTCTTGTGTTTTAGTCGCACAGGGATTAATTATTAAAAGGGCTTGGAACTCGGCAGTGAAAACATCAGGGGAGGAGAGATCTGTGACTAGGAAGCAAGCTCCCAGCCCTGGCTGATCTGTGAGTGGGACTTAGCAGGGCTCACCTGGGCAATCCCTGAAGGAATCCACCTGGATGCTTCTCTGCCCACCCTCCTCACTAACTAGGTAGGGCTATGGAGGCCCTCCCCGCCTCTGCACACCCAGCCTGATGGGCATAGGTGGCTCTCCCTGTTGGTAGCCTGCCAGTTGTGCTGTCCCAGTGAACCAGGGAAAGGGTACTTAAGGCCACACAGTCTACAGAAAGTGCCAGTGTTTAAAATGGCGGCAGGATGGGGGGGATGGGTGGGATGGGGGCGGGGCGGGCGGCCTAAGAACCAGCCCAAGCCTTTACCTTCTTCATTGGTTCTGAATGTGGATTGGGTTTCTTACCCCCTGTCTTCTATCTTTCTAGAGTGGATATTCAAGACATGTGCAAAACCACGGTGAAAGGGAAGCTGAACAATTTGCTTGGTCTTATTTGGGAGCGGACAGTTGAGCACTCTCCACCAAATTCTTGAGGAGGTAGTCAAAAAGCATCCAAGACATTCTGGGCATTTTCCTCCATTAAGACAGACATTGATTCTGTCTGTCTGCCTACCTGCCTAAGAAATTCTGGACATTTCCCCCTTAAGAATCCTTCCTATCATCTGTCCATCCGTCCTTCCATCTGTCCATCCATCTATCCATCCTTCTATATCCATCCATCATCCATCCATCCATCCGTCCGTCCATCCACCCCCACACCCATCCAATGTGAATGAGTATTTTGTCTACACGTGTATCTGTGTAGCCCATGCATGACTACTACTGGCAGAGGTGAGGAGAAGCCATCCACTTGCTTAGAACTCAAGTTACAGTTGTGAGCTGTCACAAGGGTGCTGGGGCCTGAACCCAAGTCCTCTGGAAAACCAACCAGTGCTCTCAATTGCTCAAGACACTCCTCCAGCGCTCACTTCACAAGTGCTCACTTCTCCAGTGAGCGAATTCTTAAACAGCGAACAACTCAAATGTCACCGATGACTTAACACATTTCCATGGAACCAGGATCCCGATCCCACGGAAAGTTTCTCCCAGACGTTTTGTGCCGTGGAAGGATGCCAGAAAGGCTCACTATTTCCTGAAGCAGAGAGAGACCCACAGGGCATCACGACGCTCTCCACAAATTCTTCCTCAGTTTCACAACCTAACACTTCAAACTACGATTCCTTTAAGATGAGTTTTTTTTTTTTTTTAAACTCCAATATATGCAAAAGGCAGCGACAGGGAGAAGCTGACCCTCAAGGCTAACAGTCAGGATGGTGCAGGTGTAAACCCTGTAAGTTCTCTGTAACATCGGTGTGAAGGGAGAATCAATCCTGTAACAGAAGTGTGCTGAGGTGCACATCCTGGTCTTCCAATACGAAAAACAAGTGCTCTCTATTTAAGTCATGATTCTAAGGTGTCTCTGACATGCCAGGTCCCCAGACGTGGTCGCCGCAGGAGCGGCAGATAGGGTCTGGGTAGAATGTCAGCAAGGACCAAATGAAATCACCCGGAGCCAGATGATGTACGGGTTAGGGATGACGTGAAGGGTACTTCCGCCTTCTCTGTGCTGTCTACACCCCACCTCCACTTTCACTTCTCTGACATCAGAAGAGTGTGATGGCTGCCTCTCGCACAGTGGCTGGAGGGACAAACATACCATGCAAGGACAAATCCTCGATCTGCCATTTGTGAGCCGAGTAGATTAAGCTAGGTTAGTCACCACCTCTGTCCCTGTCTTTCCATATCTGTAAAGCAGACATAGTGTGGGTAAAGATCTACTAATCCAGACACGTGCTTAGTCCCCGGCACAGAAGTACCGTATGTGACTGACAACGCTAACACACCCTAAACTACGCTGTGAAGATATGTTCTGGGGACTAGTAAGGACCTACGTGAGTTGAAGCTAACTGTTCCCCTAGACGGTCAGACACAGAGCCCTCTTTAAAACAGCCTTTTAGTCTGGTCCCTGAGGACCACAGCCTGCTCACTCCTTAGCAGCCACAGCAGTTTACCAAGGGAGCCAGACTCCTAGGATCTAGGATATGACACACAAAGAGGATGCCCGAGTTTGGGTTGCACTGGTTTACGGCAACTCTGAGAACAGGCAGCACCCAGTGACCCGCGGCCGTGGGATTCCAAGCTTAGAAACCAAGTACCCAGCCATCCAGATCTGCACGGCTTGCTCACTAAAGCTTCTGCCTCCGCCCCTCGGTGGCCACTTCCACGGTCTGCTCCTCTGCACCCCTGCACCACATCTTTATGTGCTTTTAATCCTGGGCCTCGACTCATTTATAAGCTCAGGGGGATTTCAGGATACATAGGCCAACATGGCGCCAGCGAAGAGACAGAGAAGCCGGTGACCATGCGGGCTTGCTCCAAAGTCTGTGTGGCCCTGGTGAAAGAGAAAGAAAATGGAGGCCCAAGTGTTCCAGAGGATCATATTGCATTCCTCCAAACAGAAACTCAAGACACAATGAACCACGAAATAAGCATAAGACAACAGCTGGGATGTTTTGCTCTAACCCGCCCGAGTATCTGATTCTTTTATAAACATTTTCTGGTGGTGGCCGTGCTTTGCAGGTGACCTCAACGCATGTTTACTCTGTCTATCTATCTGGTAACCCAGCTTAGCACCAAGGCATCACTCCAGGCCCACAGAGGCTTGTTATGAAAGAAAAGGACGGGCCCGAGTGGAACAGGAAGTAGGGAAGACAGTGGGAGTGAGGGTAGGGTAGCGGCCAGTGCAGCTGGGGGGTCAGCAATGACACCAGCAGATAAGTCATCAGGATACACTGAGAGACCTTCACACGCAACCTGAACTGGGTCTTCATTTATAGGAAGCTATGGCCCACTAGGAAGGCTGGCACAAGGCCCAGCTGCCAGTGAGGGGCAGAGCAAGAACTGAAATTGGGTTTCCTGGTTGTCCAGGAGGAGCTCTCTCTCCACTGAGCACATCCCTTGTGCTCACAGGGCATGGGGTGCAGCGGACCAACACCAGGACTCAGACAGCCAAGGGGAGGGAACGTGGCAGACCGCTGGCCAGTGCCACACGTCAACAGAGGGACCAGATGGACACCCTCACTCTCACACTGCTTTGCATGTCTGCACACTGTACACGAATATTCAGGGTCACACGTGCATTTACTTATGAGAGCACAGTTTACATCAGGTGTCTTACTTGAGTTCTCTCTCGCTTGAACCCAGAGCTTACTAGCGAGCCAGTTTACTCTGGGGATTCCTGTGGTCTGTGGCTTCCACATGCTAGAACTGTAGGCAGGCCTCCTAACTCCTATTATGGTTGAGGGGCCAGCACTGCCACCCTACTGTCCCCTCTCTGGAAGCCACATGGGATTTTCATGGCGTCTCACTGGGCTAGGAATCTACAGAGCACAGAACTAGCCAGCCTAGCAGTCTAGATGCTTAATTAGTGTTCTCAACCTGGGTGGGTCCTCTATTCACACCACAACCCATAACAGCATCAACACTGCAGTTGCGAAGTGGGAACGCAGTAATTCCATGGCTGAGGAGCGGGGGAGTCACCACAACATGAGGAACCGTACCAAAGGGTCTCAGCATTAGGTTGCGGGCCAGAGCACTGGATGGTTTGTATAGGAAAAGCTTCTCCATGCCCTTCTGGCCTTCACCCCTCATCTTGGAAGGGCTGGAACTGGCTTTGGATACTGATCTTTGAGAGTCTTGGTTTCCAGGACAGAGATTTTAAAGGAAACGGGTGAGGAAAGGCCCTCCCCAGCGGCTGAAGGTTGGCTCTGACCAGCACTGTGCTTTTGCCGGTACAAACCGGGAGCTCCATGGAATCTCCAGCCAGGGCTCTGCATGGTTGATGGACCAGCCCTGGTCGCTCCACAGCTGTTAGAACACGCAGCCTTTTGACAGGACCCTGCGGATTCAACGTTCACCTCCGATACTAAACACAGAGCAAGCTCCATTCGGACATGTTATTTTGACCACAGGTTTCTGACTACAGAAATCCTTTAATCTCCTCTCTCTTCTTTATCCCAGGTACCTACACATGAATTAGGTGTGATGGTTTGTATATGCTCGGCCCAGGGAGTGGCACTATTAGAAAGTGTGGCCTTGTTGGAGTAGGTGGGTCACTGTGGGTGTGGGCTTAAGACCCTCATCCCAGTTGCTTAGAAGCCAGTCTTCTGCTAGCAGCCTTCAGATGAAGGTGTAGAGCTCTCAATTCCTCCTGCGCCATGCCTGCCTGGAGGCTGCCATGTTCACACCGAGATAATAACGGGCTGAACCTCTGAACATGCAAGCCAGCCCCAATTAAATGCTGTCCTCCTTATAAGAGTTGCCTTGGTCATGGTGTCTGTTCACAGCAGTAAAACCCTAACTAAGACACTAGGATTTGTTCTCCTTAATTCAAAAGTAAAACCACACCTCCCAGTGGAAAGAGAAGTCTGAAGAAAGCACCCCATCACCCCTCTCTCCACCCCCCCCAAAGATCGTCCTCTACTGTCCCCTGTACTGCCTGCTCCTGTTACTGCCATCAGTACCCATGGGTTGAGGGTGTCCAGGTCTGAAGGCATTTACTGCCTGTGTTGTGTGACCCACAGCTAACGACCTGCAGGAGTCAGCTTCAATCTCAGCTCCTGACACACAGGAGGGAGGTGTTCTCTTTGGAGCTTGTGAGAATTGGGAAATATCGAGGAGATTCCAAGATGCTTCCCTCCGCTTCTCACTGGTGAGGCTGAATCCTAACCCCAATTCATACTCATCCTCTCTCCCCTCCACTCTTCCAAACTCCCCGTGCAGCCAACAAGGATCCTCCCCCAGCCTTCGCCTCCAGAGGGAATGCTGGGACTATAGGCACGCTCCACCAGTCTGACGAATCTGACACTGGAATGAAACCCAAGGCTTCTTGTATGCTAGGCAAGCATACGACCCCAGACCCCCAAAATGCCCGTCCTCCAGCTATGTGTCTGTCAGCCATGCTTCTAGCTTCCCTCTTGTGAACCATTTCAGATTTGCTAATGTCTGGAATGGTCTCCCTTCCACAGTCTCAGCAGACTTCTCTACAGTGACTGTATTCTATCAACGGCCACTCGCTGGCTCACGCTAAAAGTTTGAAGGTTCTTAGGAGCCCAACGTTTCCCCCTGCCAATATCAGTGGCCGGTGGGCCCTGAACCACAGAGTGCAGCCACCTTTGACAGTTCTTTATGCTCCTCAGGAACAGCTGTGGAAGTTGGACGGCCATTCTTTTTGTTACTGCCCGTGCCAGAAGAGGTGGCCGGATTCATGCTGTCCCTTCCCTACGTCCGGTACCTCTTCCCAGCCCAACCTCTGATGTGTTTGCACAGCCATTCTGTCTGTGACTTGGGCTTGACAACACACCACCACAGAAATCCAAAGACAGATCGCTAAGGCGGAAAGAGGCAAACTAGGTCACTCTGAACGGAGCAGTCACCTCACCTCCTATCGGCCCCCTCCTCTTAAAATCCAAAACAAAGCCCACAAGATGGAAACAAGAGCATCTTCACTGGAAGCTCTGTGAACGTGTCGTTTTACAATAAACACCCAGCCTACCGTCACGTCAAGTCCACGGTAGGTGCTCATTAAGTGGCGATGGTAATTCCCATCATTAGTGTGACATTGATGTGACACGGTAATTTCCTGTTTGTGGAACGTCCTTCAGGGCTGGAAAACTTGATCTCCCCATGCCTGGCTTGGTCATCCTCACACCCTTGAGTCTCTGGCTTTTTCTTTCTAAGTCCCAGGGCGTGTAATTTTAAAATTGTGTCAGGAGTCCCAGCCTTGCATTCTAGACCCTGCTCAGTGCAGAGCTCAGGGCCTTGGGCCAGGCTCATGATGTGTGGATCCCCATCCCCCTTCTATAAGGTAATGAAGACATTACTCGCATATTTTTTTCTAAAGATATTTTTATTATGTTGTGTGTGTGTGTGCACATATGCACGTGTACACACAAGCACATGCACGCATGCACAAGTTCACATTCATTTATAGGTGCTTCAAGGTGCATGTGAAGGTCAGAGGTCAACTAGCTCAAGCCAATTCATTACTTTTACCAGGTGGCTCCTGGGGACGCAAGTCAGGTCATAAGGCTTGGGTCTCACTGCTTTCACCCACTAAGCCACCTTACTAGCCCTAGGCAACAGGATTTCTAAGGTCTCTGTCTGATCCCAAAGTTCACGACCCCATCTCACAGCCTCTTCATGGCTGTCTTGCTCTCTGGTGGTCCTCTCCGCCTTCCTCCTCACCTACAGGGGAGTTGTCTTACGCTAACCAATTCCCACATCTCGACCTCTGTCTCAGGCCCTGGTGGCCACACACTTACAACAGATCATGTGAGACATGGCTTTGGTCAGGAGCTAGGCAGAGCGGATAGTCTAGAAACCTAAAACGCGCTCTTTAATTTGGATCTGAAATGCACCCTCACCTCAAGGCACGTGTCATCAGATACATGGATGAGGGAAGGGGACTGACCCTTTGGGCGTTGAGCCTGGAGGAAGAAGGCTGGGTCACCTGAGGTCTTCCCAGGAAGGGATCACTGTGGCTTCTGCCTCTGTCCTCCTCCCTCCTGGTTTCACAGCAGAGGTGAGCAGGCAGCTCCCACCACACGCTCCACCATGATACAGAGAGTGGCCACTGGTCCAGCACCAGGCCAAACACCAATAGCTGGAAACCTGAAAACAAGTGCCAACCTTTCCTGTAAAAGCCTGATGTAGTGTCCCATCCCAGTCACGGGTTGGTCAGTGTGCACATAAATGCCACTCTGTTAGAAAAAGGTATCAGCAAACTACAGTTACAGTACGTTAAGACCACGGTATATAACACTGTTTCCAACACTGGTCACTGGGAGATGTAATGGCTACACTACGAAATGCATTTAATATACGTCTGCTGATACAGCTTTTGTTTCCTGGTACTTCCCACGGGCAAGTTACATACATAAAGCTGAGAGATACTCTAGAGTTACCATTATATACTGATGTATAGTGCTTCACACACACACACACACACACACACACACACACACACACACACAGAGACAGAGAGAGAGACAGAGACAGACAGAGAGACAGAGACAGACAGAGAGACAGAGAGGCCAGATCACTAGAACCATAAAAAGAATAAGGCTCTGATTATTCACTTTGTATGTTTGTAGTACTCTTTCAAGATTTCTAAAAATAATTTAGCTTACTGAAGTTCGAGGTCTCACCAGCTCTTTAGAAGCCCAACTGCGACATGAAATGAATTGTGTCATCTATAAATAGACACTTGTAGGTAGGCTGGAACAGAATGGGTAGGTCGCTCTCTATGTGTAAATTCATCATCACACCTCCACTCACATTGTTCCCTGCTTGCTCAGAGCTATTCGCTGTAAATGTAGGCTGTGTGGTGTGTGTGTGTGTGTGTGTGTGTGTGTGTGTGTGTGTGTGTGTGTGTGTGTGTGTGTGTTGTACTCTCACACAAGCAGAGTAACAAGTAACTTCAAGTAATCTGTTTAAATGATCAGATCAGAGAAAACGTATTAACTCTGCCAGGCCTTACAGTAAAAAATAAATAAACTGCACTTAAATGCCAGCTTACAGAGGCCACTCTATGGATACATTGATCCTACCTTATTGGGGGGTGGGGGGAGCAATATAAAAGTTCATCCCCTGCTCCAAGCATAGTGTTGTCCTTTTAAAAATATAATAATTGCTTGTCAAACATGGTCACTATAGATCGGCATGCTATTTCTTAGTTACCCAGTGCACCTCTGGGCCCAGGCAATCACACAGCCCCTGAAACTGCTGACTAAAAGCTGAGTGGAGGGGTGTGGGGGAGCTCTTTGGGGTCCCCTCTGTAAGAGATCTTCCTCCATAGACACATATGGGTCCCAGGAGGAGGACAACATGAGGACACCTGTTGCTGGAAATGTAGTGTTTTCATCTTTGACAGGACCTCTTGGGGCCCCGTTTAAGTGGAGAGATTCCCTAAGCTATAGGATATGTGTAATTAAGATCACCCTTATAGGGGTTGGGGATTTAGCTCAGTGGTAGAGCGCTTGCCTAGCAAGCGCAAGGCCCTGGGTTCGGTCCCCAGCTCCGGGAAAAAAAAAAAAGATCACCCTTATAAACATACTGTTCGTACACAAATAGTAAACGTGTAACACCATTAATCTTTATACAATTCCATTTAATTAACATTGTGCTGTAAATACACATTATCTCCTTCATTTCCTTTGTTCTCAGTTCCCTTCTAGCAAATTCCTTTTCTTGCTGTTGTTACTATCTGGTTTGATTCCACTAGGACAGTGTCTCAAATTGTAGCCCAGGATGTCCTGTAATTTACAAAGTAGCCCAGGCTGGCATTGACTTCATTCTCCTCTTGCCTTAGTTCCTCAAGTGTGAGGCACAGAAGGCACGAGTCAAACAACCCTTGCTCAGCCTAAATCCAACAGAAAACTGGTTTGTCTAAAACTCCTAAATAATCTGAGGTTAGTGAACCTGCTTAAAAACAATGTTTAGAGACAGGGCATGTTGAGCTTCCTGTGTTCTGAAAGTTGACCCTCAATAGAAAAACAAGAATCACACATCCCTGGCTGCTCCTAGACATCTCCCCTCGTACCCTTCGATGCCAAGACTGTACTTGACTCCCTCTCAGACAACAGCAAAGTGAGAGCTGAAGGAGGTGGGAGCGGCTACAGCAAGTGACACAGTCTGTGTCCTAACCCGACAAACATTCCTCTCTGTCCTAGAGGCGGGAGCCTGAGGTCAGGATGCCAGCAGGGCTGGACTCTGGTGAGAGCTTTTCCAGGCTGTCACAGTGCATGTCAGGAAAGGCCTGGGAAGCTCTCTGGACAGCTCCTTCTATAAGTGTCTCCATGAAGCCCTTCACCTAGTAACAGGGTACTGGGCTTTAGGTTTCAACAAAGATATCTCCTGTAGGACCGAAAGATTTAGGTGGGAACAGGAGCCCTCTGCTTCCAGAATGTATTGTCGCCAACAAGAGGTTCAGCATATTCAGAAAGGCGTCACCAACTCACAATACCAATTCTGCTGTGAGAATCCAGACTGTTAATGACATCGCTCCACAGATGTATCTCACGGAGTGTCCCTTCCAGTCACCTCCTACTAAGGCTATAATAACAAAATGCCACAAACCGAGAACAGAGCCCAGGACAACATTTTATATCAGATGTCACAGCATCTAAAATGATGCCCCTGACTGCACTGATGGTTTTTCTACTACAGGGGCCTGGCATTCACTCCAGGGAAAGGTTCACCTGGGGACTAAGTGACTCCCACCAACCCTGGAGATCATTTCCAATGTCTTTTGCTTTGTTTGCAGGTAGCACACTCTGCTCCTGGGGGAATATGCTAATTCTTTTCCTGCAATCCCCGCTCTGTCTCTTTCCCTAGCTATCTGAGAAAATTAGGTCAAATTTGAAGCATAAAACTGGATATTTTCCAGAGTCAAAAAGCTTTGAGTGAAGCTGGGCGGGCATGGTAGTGTAAACCTTTAATCCCAGCACTTGGGAGGCAGAGGCAGGTTGATCTCTTGTGAGTTTGAGGCCAGCCTGGTTTACAGATCGAGTTCTAGGGCAGCCAGGGCTAGAGAGAAATCCTGTCTCAAAAAAGTCATAGACAGACAGACAGACAGAAAGATAGATAGATAAAGAGACAGACAGATAAGTAGATAAGTAGATAGAGGGAGGGAGGGAGGGAGGGAGAGAGAGCGCGCAAGCAAGCTAGACAGCTAGAAAGAAAGATGGATAGGTAGGTGGGTGGGTGGGTGGATGGATGGATGGATGGATGGATGGATGGATGGATGGATGGATGGCTAGCTTTGAGTGTGTCTGTCAAGCACCTGAACTCTGTAACCACACTCTAGGCCACAGAAAGCCTGTGTGCTCTTTAAGTGTACATGCCTCAGGACGTCAGCACAGTCTCCTCTGCAGGACTGCATCTGCAGACCCTGTCACGGCCTCTATAGTCTCTCCACTTCAGTCTCCTTCAACGATTATCTTCCCATGGATGCCCTTCTCAACTGGCCTCCACCCACTGCAATGTTTCCACAGCCCTTGTAACCAGTTGAAGGATTTTGTGGTTAATTTGCTCGTGTATCCAAAAGGTAAAAACCTTTGAGTGTAGGAGAGTGGCTAAAGTCTCTGTAATTTACCTTAAACAAAACACTAGACTCTGTCTCTACAGCCCTGAAGCTTCCTATTTAGATCACGCAGGCCTCTAACCAAAAGGTCCCCCTACCACTGCCTCCCAGCTGGTAGGATCAAAGACGTGCGAGTGCCACCACGTCCTGCTGGCCTGTCTGTAAAGAGCAGTACAAGTGGAGTTCAGGTTCCTGGCTTAGCTGCAGTAGCACCACTCTAACTGGCCCAGGGCTTCTTGTGTCCTGAGCTTCCTATGGGCCAAGTACACATGGTGGGTGGGCTGGAGGTCACGAACCAGGGTGGGAAAGACCAGAGCAACAAAGCTATGTTGCTCACTGCACTCAGTTTTTGAGCAATTCTTGGGTAACAGGCATTATACACAGGGAGATGCAAGTTGAGAAATCAAACATCAAAGGTCCACTGTTAGGAGACCGAGCGCAGGACAGGGAGAATAACCAGGAGGGCAGGCAATTTCCAGAACAGGGTTCTTCAAGCCATGAGGACAGGCTGTCCAGAAAGAAAACACATAGCTGATTCATAAGGTCTGATGAAGAGCAGGGTTTTAGCCCAGCACCAGACACGTCATGAGACTAATGTTGGGTATTATGATTATAATTGATATCATGGTTGCTATGACTATAAATAAGAGAATTCTCCATCAGGTGTTCCCTAGCTAAGTATTCCAATTAGCACAGGAAATCTGAGTGGTGAAAATAGAAAACTCACCATCAGGCAAACACCGTGGTGGAAATGGCTGCCTTGGGGGAGGCCTCGGGGCCAGATGCTGGGCTCAGTGGGCAGAGGGAAAATGAAAAGCGAGACACCAGCATGGCCCACGGTGTTTCTCCATCACACACTTAACGGTGGAGGAAAAACAGCAGCCTCACAATGGGCTGACACAGACTGTCAGGTGCCGTCCCCAGTGACAAGAAGTATCAGCGTTACAACTGCCTGTGTGTCTTAACATGATAAACTGGGAAGAGAATGCCACTTGTGTGGCCTCTTAGGTAAAAATGTGCAACCTTCATCCAATCATGGGATACCAGAACACCTAAACCGCAAGGGTACGAAATACCTTGCTGGTCAGCAAGCTTCAAGAGAATCTGAGGAACTATTAGGACTGGGTGTGGGGGGTGGAGGGATGGGGGGGAGGTTAGGAGCTGTGAAATCTGCACAGGACAAGGACTGATGGGAAATTTGGTGGAATTTGAGGTGAACACGGATGCTACCTTCCGCTTCCACCATCTTGAGGCACGCATGGCGTTAACCTCAGGAGAAGCTTAGGTAAAAGGTATCTGAGAATTCCATGCACGGTTTGCGTGACTTTTCCTTAAGTCTAAAATGTTTCAAAACCAAACATCAAAATAATGGATGCAGCAGAGCCAGGAAGATTCTGACAGAGATACAGGGGATGAGGAGCGGCTGAGTCAGACCTGAATTTTGGCTTCTGGGATTGGAGGCCAAAGGACGTTAAGGAAAACAGAGAGAAGTGCACAGAGCCCAGGGCTATGAATACCAAAACCTTGACTCTAACCAGAAAGAGAACTGTTCTGGTTTGAAGAGTGGCTCTAGGGCGGAGTTGGTCCAGCTCTTGGTGACTCAGCCGTAGAGCTAGGAGCATTCACTAACAAGTCCTTGCAACACTGAAGCCCCAGGCCTGGGTGCCTAGGGTGTGGTGTACCTCCTCCCACGATGCTCCTGGATCATTTCAGGTGAGGGCAGGGGAAAGGGATCCAAGGAGACCAATCAAGGTCTCACTATTTGGACACGGCAAGCCTCAAATGCATAATCCTCCTGCCTCCATTTTCCTTGTGTTGTGAGTTTCTGGAGCCTACCGTTACAAAGAAACGTCTAAGAAAATACAATACAGTTTTAGGTTCACAGAAAAGTCTTGAGTATCACCAAAGGTTACAATTTACCTCATACTCAGTTTCCCCTATAGCACATGTGTCAAAATGTATCCAATACGAACAGCAAGACATAGGAAAGTCCACATTCTGTTGACTTCCTAGGGGTGCTTTCTATCCAGGGCATGTGGCATCCACTACTGCCTTCTCCTGAGGTTCCTATTGTTTCTACAATTGCTTGGCTTTCTTTCTTTTGATAACCTCGACCTTGTCGGATGACCTGAGATTTGTCTGATGTTTTCCTCATGGTTCGTTCATCTAAGGCTATGGGTTTCAGGGAGATGAAAGGTTACCCACCCCACTTTTGCTTCAAACAAATGTGTGGTTCTATTTATAATAGTCATGGTTTGGGTGCCTGTTTGCATTTGATCTGGTCAATCTCAAACATATTTCCCTTTTATTAATTGGGCTTCACATATGTCATTTTACAGGCTGTGAATATACCGTGTTTCAAAATAAAACAAAAACCAAAGAGGACTAACAATGTAGCTGCTGACGGGTGCACACTTGCTCATGTCTGCACGATAAAGCATTTCAACAGCGCAATCTCCTGTGAAGAAAGACCAAGTCAAGGACATATCATCTAAATGTTCAAGAAACACTTGCTCCACCTAGGGAAAACCCTCATAACAGAAAGTGGGGGGCGTAAGAACTGTTTTCCCGTTCTCCCTCCATAATCTGAAGTCTGAGAGAGGAGGTGCTTTCTTATCAGGGCTCCTGTTCATTAAGCAAACCAGAAGGAGGACAGACAGACAGACAGACGTGCCCGTGACAACAGCAGGAGGTTCCTCAGAGCTAGAAAAGACTTGGTGCTGTTGTACATTGCCACTTGCTGTCCTTTCCCAGGGGCAGGGACACAGTGAAACCTTCTAGCAAACAAATATTCCGCTACCAGAACACACGGATACGATTATAAAACTACCGTGTCCTAACGTCATATTATTTATTATGAGGGAAAAATAAAATGGGGGAGTGGAGTACTAGTTACCACGGCTGAGGTTCTGGGTTCGATTCCCAGCCCAACGGTAACCAGGAAGGGAGGAAAAGGGTCTTGGTCATTCCTTAAAGGAAGACATCTCCAGGCTCCCGTGACTCACAGAGCATGCGCATGTGTGAGTGTTTCTGGATAGAAAACACTGTGTGCAGCACATTAGACAGGAAGACCCACAGGAGTGAACTTCACACGGGCAAGACTGACTCTGCACCTTCTGTGTCTTAAGTCAAAACAACCAATGCTTAATGAGACTGAGGAAGCGAGCTTGGGGGAAGTAGTCATGGGAAACGAAGAAAGGGGAAGGGTTTATTTAGCCAGGGGTCAAAGGGCACGGAAACCCAAAGGGAGTTCAGCTTTATTTAGTAGGTAAAAGACAGTGCAGATTCACACTGACTTGAAAGGGCTTTAGAAAGTGAAATTACAGCTCCGAGACACAAGGAAAGCTGGGTGTGGTGGCACTCGCCTAGAAGCCCAACTCCAAAGGGTAAAGTCGGAGCGCGGTCTTGAGTTCGAGGCAGGAGAGCGAGGGAGGGTGTGGGGCAGAGAACTATGGCTAGAATTCTGCAGGAAAACAGTAGGGCTGGGCAAAGGCTGTGTTTAAAGGGGGCAACCTGGGTAGGAACTGTGACAGCTCCACATGATAAGGAAGTCCAGGCAGGACACCAAGGTCACACAGGGAATGCCTTGAGGACTCTAGTTATTCATTTGCAGACTGCGCTTCTCTGTGTAGGGGCTTAAAGAGCCTCACTACTGTCTACCCCGCCCCCAACTTGGGGACTTGGACACGCAGAGCAGCTCCGTAGAAGGCTGTCCTGCTCAGAATCAGAGCTCAGGTTTGCCGAATTCCATGGCCCTTACCCCATGCTGCTGCCCAGGGTCAAGCGTGAGAGGCACTGCTCCGGGTGCATCACCCCCACCCCTGCTTCCACTAGAGCAGAGCATCGCAGAGTAGCTTCTGATATGTGGATGTGGATAAGCCCAGCACTTAGGAGTGCTAAGCAGGTGTTCGGTATTATTTTTAATTATTAAGTGGGAGTTTTCCTCCAATGAGTAATATCAGGAAACAGAGGGGGCCCCGCCTCACCTAGACAACTTCTTCTGCAGCCCACTCCAAAGACGGAACTTATTAAAGGCTTACTGTAAGAACCTTTTCCCTCAAGGCAGGATAAAAAAAAAAAAAAAAAAACAAGGAACTGTGCTCACACTCTGGGGCCTGGAAGAAAATCCCTTCCGTAGTTTCAGGTGCAGGCTGTGGCCTGACAGATGTTCCTCCAACACCATGGCCTACTTTCCCAGCAGTGAGAAGGTTAGCAGGAACCAGCCAGCCCACTGCTTTGTCTTCCTGGAGAATCTGGGCAACGCTGACTAAACAGAGGGCAGTGGCTCGGGCTGGAGTCAGCTGAGAGTGGGATGCTAGAAGAGGCGGCCATCGGGGCTTCCCAAGTCCTGTCTTCACTGACAGCCACATGATGCTGGCAGAACGGGCACCAAAGAACTACTTTACAAAGGAAGTAATTAAGGCCCCTGGAGACCCGCATCTTCGACATGGTCACCATGCCAACAGTACCACTTGGACTATATATGAGACGCTGTGGAGCACACTGGGGGTGTCCATCAGCCCCCGCCCCCGACTTCCTATGTCTCTTCCAGACAAACCTTGTGAGCTGTACTGATCCCCACTGCCCAGAATTCACAGCAGAGGCCAGCACTCCGAGGCCTCTCTCTAGGGAAAGGTTGGCTGAGGGAGTTCATCACCTCCCTCCTCAGCATCGCACATGACCCAAGAGCCGGGTCTCCTTCCCACCTTGACCTCTGACCTTTTCATTCCCAAACCTGAACCCCTGTTGTGATCCCACAACTTCTCCTATTTGAACATCACAGTGCCATCTACCATCAAAAGCAGTGTCTGGAAGCAGTTTGTGGGGTGACCTTTTACAGAGGGCAATACTTTCTAAAGCAAAGTCTAAACTCTCAAGTTTGGCCCACTACTGCTTCAACTCCTTCCTCCACGTGTCTCAGGGGCAACTACAAACAGAAGCCCGGGTTGCTTCTGTGGCGTTTCTGGTGCTTGGCCAGCCTCCTCCTGGATCCTGTGGACTATTTTCCCAGACCTGGATCAAACTGTCACTCATTCTACAAGAATCACGATCATGACCGTACGTCAACTTCTGTCTTGCAATCAATAGCTACTGGTCCGTGGACTCAATCAGCATTAATGGAGTTTCCGATACCAGTATTTTACTGGGAATACACAGATGGGGTATTTTTGTATGATGAAAATGATCTCACACAACAAAAAGTTTGCATCATAGAATGGGCATGAATGTCTCCTAAGGGCACAAAATGAGCGTGTGTGTGTGTGTGTGTGTGTGTGTGTGTGTGTGTGTGTGTGTGAGAGAGAGAGAGAGAGAGAGAGAGAGAGAGAGAGAGAGACACACACACACACACATGTTCCTATGGGTGTGCAGACGTGTGTGCAGGTGTGGACGCACCTGTGGAGACTGTCTTCCAGAATCACTCTCCATCTTCCTTTTTGAGGCAGGGTTAGGGTTGCTGACTGCCAGTGAGCCGCAGGTGTCCACAGGTCTCCACCCTCCCTCAGCACCAGGACTACAGATGCCCGCTGCCACCGCACCCAGCTTTGAAGTGGGGGCTGGGAGTCTGAATTCCGGTCATGTTTGCGCAGCAGGCACTTGACTACAAGTCTGTCCCACATACATCTGTGAACTCACAGAACTTTAAAGACTTCTCAGTTAAAGCGCTAAGCACAGAGGTGTTTGTGATGGGCAATCCTGACTGCCAACTGGATGGATTAGGAACGCCTGATGTATTCCGGAAGTGAATGGCTATGCCTGTCTGTGACGGTGTTTCAGAGGTGGTTACTAGATTCTCAGGGCTCTGACCTCACACATGGATTAGCCCCTGGATGGATCCATACGATGGCATTATTGGGAGATGGGTAAAGGATACCGGGAGTGTCACTGGGGGCTCTACCCAGTGCCGGTTTCTTCCTGTGTCCATTTGCCACCTCACTCCTGTCGGTCAAAAACCAAGCAATGACAGCCTGCACTACACAAGGCGCCAAACAGCCCTGGGCTAACCCCCGGAAACTACCAAAACATCTTTCTTCAAGTCCTTTATTTTTTGAGGTATTTGGTCATAGCTACATTGATGTAACCAACAGAGTATTGTAACTTACCAGTTTAGCCTTGAGTAGACATTCATTTTTTAAAAAAAGATTTATTCTAATTTTTATTTCTGGGTATCCCATATATACACCAATGTCTGGAGAGGACAGAAGAAGGTGTATAATTCCCTGCTGATTAGGGTTACAGGCAGTTGCATGTGGTCTGACAAGAGTATGGGGAACCAGACTACTCAGGTCCTCCAGGAGAGTAGCAAACACTTTTAGCTGCGGAGCCATCTCTTCCTCCCCTCGCATTCATTTTTAAAAATTTCTATGGGCCAGCAAGATATCTCAGCCAGTAGTTAAGAGTGTACTGCTCCCACAGAGGACCCTCAGAGTGGGCAACTCACAACCACCTGTAACTCTAGTTCCAGAGGATTCAATGCCCTCTGGCCTCCACAGGCACTTGCACTCACTTCCCATATGTATACATACATCCCATACATACACCAAACACACCAGACCCCCCCCCACGTGTTCAATACATGGTCCAAAACAATCACACAGTAATTTGATGAAGAATGAATGAATGAATGAATGAATGAGTGAACCCATGACCCACCATGAGCTCAGGGATGTCTCCTCTGTTCCCCTTCTTGTCTGTGGGCCCCACACAGGTCTTGGTATACAATGGGGTACAACACACATCTGCCGACAGCCAGTACTCCAGATGAGCCTATCTCTCAGTTGTGAGGATTCAGTCTCTGGTCCCAGTGTGGGTGGAAAAGGCCCATGGGCAGGTTTATAACAGCATGCAGTGTGGTCCCTGATCCAGCTTCTCCCCACCCTTCCTGGCAGCTGCCTCTCTTGACATGACTTGGCTTTCCAATCCCATCACCCAAGCCCAAGCTTCCTGAGGATAACTTAGCATTAGTTCACCAAAAGGCTTAAAGTGAGCAAGGCCAGCTCTCTCCTCGGTACACAGCCAAGGGCACCCTCAGTGTGGCCTTGCTGCTCTGAGCCACACGTGATAAGACCAACGGTCACTTCACCCAGCCTTCCATTGGGAAGGAAAAAGCAGTGGTCCCAGAGCAGCTGCACTTCTGACCTCCCTCAGGCCCTTTCCCAGAATTCCCTGGGGCCTGTGTCCTGGACAGACTTAGCACCTGGCTTGATATTTTTTTCTGTCTCTTACTTCTTAGCCTGCCTGTCTGAGTACGTGCACGTAGGAAGGTTCATACTGACTGTTAAGCTGGCAGATCTAGAACAACCTAGGAGATAACTCTGTGCACGCCTGCAAAGCACCACCACTGTTATCTACGTTAAGTTAATCCAGCTGGGAAGAACTGTCTTGGCGGTGGGAGGGATCCTGGAGTTGATAAAAAGGATAAAGTGAGCTGGGCCCCTGCTTTCTAGTGTGGATCTGAAGCCTCAAATTCCTGCAACCACGATCCTCCCCCAACCCCCCATGAAGGACTGTACCCCGCAAACCATGAGCCAGGATGCTCTTCCTTCAAGTGGCTTGTGTCAGGTAGGGTACACCAGCAACACATAAACTTGGTAAGCCAGCTGCTGGCCCCCACATGAATTCTCTTTCCACTTGCCTATCGTGCTATCCTCCTCCTACCCGCTCACATTACCCGCCCCTCCCCCTCATGTGTTCTCATTCTATTTACTTAACATAATCCTCCCTCCCCCCAACCACATCGCCCACCCCACTCGCCTTCATAGCTTCCCGTGCGACTCCTCTTCATCCATATAGATATGGTTTAGACGTAGGATGTCTCCCAAAAGCTCATACATCAACACTTGGGCCCCGGCTTGGCTCACAGACATTGAAAACTTATAACTGTGGGTCCTGATGTTAATTAAGCTTTCAGGTCTTTGACACATGGACCTGTTGGCCCCTCCTCCTCCGAGCATCCCCAACCAATGACTCCCACCATTCACTCAAAGCAAGAGGACCAGAACCTCCAAACCTGTCAGCCAAATAGCCCTTTTGTTGTTGTTCAATTCGACTTCTGCTTGGTCTGCTCCTGTATCTGGGCTGCTAACCAGTCAGAGACAGCAGTATCCACACTGACTCTTACTATTTTCAACCCGAATACTGACCTCAGATGAGTACTTGGCTAGTCTGGCAAAACTCACGCATTTCCTGGCCTCCAAATCTTCCCATTCTACCGCACTGTGCATGCTCCTTTCTTTAAACACATCTATCCCTGGCCCAAAGCCCACTACATTTTTATTTCCCCTTAAAAAAAAAAAAAAAATAGGGTTGGGGATTTAGCTCAGTGGTAGAGCGCTTGCCTAGTAAGCGCAAGGCCCTGGGTTCAGTTCTCAGCTCCGAAAAAACGAAAAAAAAAATGCAGAAAAAAAGAGGATTTCCATCCCCCACTTCATTCTGCCAGTGTCTCTCTTCATTGATACAGAGTCTCTCAACTTTCTCTTTAGATAACTTGAAACAATGTTCTGACTTCTGGCTTCCTTCCCAAGTAGGTTAAACTTCTACAACAAAGCTAATGGCTTAAATACACACAGAGAAAATAACAGGTCTCTTAAAACGTCACTTCTTTCAACACATGTGGATTATACAGAAATGCCTGTCATTTTCAGTGTGAGCAATTATTTCAAGATGTTTCATTATAGAGGGATGATAAATTCACATCACTTACTCTCTGAAAATTCCATAGCATACCTAGACTTCTATAGAATAAGACGGGGTGTCAGCACAGAACCTAAGTACTGAACCATTCATCTCCATCACAGATGCGAAGTGTCTACCGCTCTGTCGAAAGGTATGAACATGTAATTCTAGTCCTCAAAGGTTAATGGTCTAGAAGTGGTAAGATATACACACCTGTAATATTTAGTGATAAAATGAGAACATGTATCTAGTGGAGAGTGTGTCACAGGTGTGGGGGTAAAGGAGAAACAGATAAACAAAGTATCATGAAATGTAACAAGTTTCAAAGATGGAGGGACCTGACTGTGCCAGGATGTTAGGGTGAGAGAGAGCTGGAGATGAGGAAATACACATGTGAGAGGAGTGGAGGCTCAGAGGTTAGCTCATCATTCCGCGGGATGACGTCAGATGGCTATCCAAGGCCTTCTGGAAATAACACGATACACATCAGATTTGAGAGAAACTGATCTGATACTCTATGCTCTTAACATCCACGCGTTAATACACTGGAAAACTGACACCCCATGAAAGAGAGGAAAATGAAATGATAAATCAGACTGGTGGGCCCGGGGAAAGAAGCATACACACGAGGTACCTAGCCAGCTAGACAAGAGGCAGATAAGACTTCAAGTCTGGAACCTTCATGCACCCAGTGCAGTTTAGAGCCCTTCAAACCATGGGTAAAGGGACCGAGTCTCTGTAAAACATTGCAAGTACAGGACAGAAAGCAAGCCTGCGTCTCTTCACCCCATGAGACTTAACCATAACCTAGCAGAGGGACTTGAAGTGCTGGCAGTGGACATTTGCCTCAGAAGGGTCCTAGAAGCAATGCTGCAAAGTCAGCTTTTCTCAATGAGAGAATTCAACCCGCATCAGCTTCCTCAGTCTCAGCTGTCCAGTTCTCTCCCTCATAAACCCTACATCCAGCCAAGCCAGGCTACAACATCCCTGTCCTTATACAATCTAACCAAACTCATGCTTTATTCCTGACCCATTTCCTCATCTGTGAAACAAAGACACCACCACCAAAGAGACATGCCAAGGTGCGGATGAACCAGCACGCTCACTGCCTCACGCTCACGGCCTCACGCACCCTGGAGGGAGAGAGAGAAGGATTGCCCACAAGTTTGATGCCAGTCAGTCTAGTCAGTTCTGGGTTGGCCAAGGCTATATAACGTGACCTGTCTTAAACAGTGGGTGGAGAGATGGCACAGCGGTCAAGAGCCCTGACTGCTCTTCCAGAGGACCCAGGTTCAATCCCCAGTATCCCACGGCAGCTCACCCCTATCTATAACTTCAGTCCCAAGGGATCCAATGCCCTTTTCTGGAATTTGCAGATACTGCACACACATGGTGCACAGTACACACACAGGCAAAACAACAGAAACCATTCACAACACGTGGACGCTTGCATTCAGTATATTACAAGTAGGGAATGGCAATTCGTACTATTATTTGTCATTCCTTGTTATTGATGACACAGCATCTCACACTGTAGTTCAGACTGACCTCAGACTCCCAATTCTTGCACTCAGTCTCCATGGTGCGGGGATCAAAGTAGCAGGGAGCCAAGGATCACAGTAGCAGCCACCTCGCTCGGCCACATTAATCTTTTAAGGATCTGTCCACACTGTTAACATTCCTGCTAGGCTCCGCCCCACAGTTACCTGGCAACAGCCAGGTGTTCCTGACTCACTATAAAAGGGGCTGCTTGGTCCCTCCTCACTCTGTCCCTTCCCACTCCATCCCTACCTCCCTCCACATGTTCAAGGCTGGCCTCTTCTCTTCTCTCTCCCTCCCTCCCTCTCTCTCTTCCCCTCTCCCTCTTCCTCTTTCCCCTCCCCATGCCCTAAATAAATACCATACAATTTCCATCTATTCCATACTATATCCATTATATGGCTGGTACCTCACGGGAAAGGGATGTCTCAGCATGGGCCCGCAGAGGCACCCCCTTCCACCTCACCACACTTACTATTGCCAATCATACCCCTGGCTTCCTTTTATTTATTTACTTTTTTATAAAACATAATACACACCACCTCTGGGTTGCTCTGGGAACTATTTGGCTTGTTGCTCTGTGGTTTCTACAGTTGGGTTTTAATACCCACGCTATCTTGTCCGTGTTCAGGCTCCTGTGTACCTGTCTGTGAGAAGGCAGATGTGGCAGCTCCTTATAGCCAATCCCGATCCCGAGGAAGCTGGCAGAGCTGTAAGGACCCAGCACAACCGACTGCCGGAGGCAGTGAGGTTCGTTATAACCAGAGAGTCTTGGATTTTAAAACAAAGTTAGTGTGATCGATCAACAGCCATCATTTGACCGATGACAGCTACGTACCAGAGTGCCAGATCCCAGGTCTCAGAAAAAAAGAGAGCCGGCTTGGTACATCATATCATAAACATGATAACCTCACAGACGGAACAAGGAAACATTTACTCCCAAGGTAACCAATGGCATGCACAGCCGACAAACCACGCTGAGAGCGTCCACTACATCCCCACCCTAGCAGAGCTTTCCTGCGCAGTCTCTCTCCAGCAGAACACTGACCAGCTCTAACTCTTAGCAAATAGCTCTTAGGCTTGGCACCAGTCAGTCTTCTCAGAATGCCTAATGATTAATTCAGGCTCTGCAGCTTATGAGCTTCATAACCCCCCAGGAAACTGATAATTGGAACCACAGTCTCCTCGACTGCAAGCTGCAAACCTCAAACAAAAGGAGAAGGGGAAAAAAAATAAACCATCGAAATTACAGCAGGAGGGGCTGCTTCTGTCCTCCGTTCTCTCAGTGGAAGCGATCGGATGTGTGTGTCGAAGGCAGTCGACAAGAACGTTCTAGAAAAGAAGGGCACCAGGCAAACAGAACTGAGATGCTAAGCGGGAAGGTAGGACTGTGAACCAGGAGAAATCGACCTTGCAGCCAAAAAGCTGTGCTCGCTGACAGCCCAATCTGCCACATCGCTGGAGGGCCACAGGGCGTCAGATGCCCTCCTGTCCCTGCAGACCCAAGTTTTAGGGTTTTCATGCTTTTAAACTAGGGGACATAAACAGCAGGCCAGTTCTCGTTCTTTCAGCTTCATGGGAAAAAAAAAAAAGAATTCATATAAAACTCTCAGCAGGTTCGAGAATCAAGTACACTATAGCCAGTCTCAGCCCTTAATTAGAAAATGAATTTAAAGCAGTCACACCCATCATTAGAACAATGACAGCAACATATCAGAGCGCAGACTTAATGTCTCGCTCAAAAAAAAAAAAAATCTCAGCTCTATCTCAGAATTGTGAAACAGAAAATACGTAGAGTACTACAGCTAAGAGACAGCACCACATGGTAATCAGTCAGCCCAACCGCCGGGCAAAGCTATTTCTTAATATCATTTGCTAATCAATAGGTCTTGCAGCATGGTGTTACTGATTTTAAAAATGCAGTTTGGAGCCAGGGGAAAGGGCACAGACCTGCGATCTCAGCTCTCGGGAGGTGGGGGGAGGAGTTCAAAGCCAGCCACAGCCACATGGCGTGCACAAGGCCAGGCTGGGGTCGATGACACACACACACACACACACACACACACACACACACACACACACACACACACACACACACCCCAAACCAAACCAAACCGTAATGCTACTCCTCCTAAAAGCACTTCAGGAGCAACTGCTGGGTAGAGAGCATCTAAGACACCACAGTGTTCAACCTCAGAGAACAGATCTGAGTCTTACCACTGCAATATCAGAGAGTCTGCGAGCAGATCCCAAAAGTTTCATTCATTCATTCATTCATTCACTCACTCATACTCACGTGTGTGTGTGTGTGTGTGTGTGTGTACACATTTTTATAGGCTAGCTGAAAGTTAACAAGCTCCAGAAATCATCCCCTCTCTGCCCCACTTTGAACTGGGGTGACAGGCACAGATGCCCAGTGCTGATCCAAATTCAGGACTGAGCATCAAGCACTCTCAACCACTGAGCTGCCTCACCAGTCCTGCCTGTAAAGTGGGCTTTTAGGAGCCTCATTCACTGGCTCGTGGGAAGTCTGGAAAAGCTGTCACTCGTCTGAGGTAAGGATTCATTCAGCTGTACTGGATGAAGTGGCTCGGGACTGAGGACAACCCGAGATCACGGTTCTGGGCGTCCTTTTCCCTCTTCCACTCTCAGCGCTGTTACCATTTACACAAGTAATTGAGCCAGCACACTGCAGCCGACCCTGTTCACCTTCTAGGACGGGGAAGGCATGAGGCTTGCTTGTGTGAGGATCTCCAGGCCAAGTCTCAGATAAAACGGGAGGCGGTTCTTTTCAGTTGGTATTAGGGTTCTCATACCTGGGAATAAGTACTGGCTGGCTTTATGTGTCAACTTGACACGGGCTAGAGAAAGAAAGGAAGAGAGATTCTCAGCTAAGGAGAAGCCTCACCAGATCAGAAAAAAATGCAAGGCATTTTCTCAATTAGTGACCAATGGGGGAAGGGCCCAGCCCATTGTGGGTGGTGCCACCTCTGGGCTGTGGTCCTGGGTTCTATAAGTTCTATGAGCAAGCAGGGGAAGCAAGCCCATAAGCAGCACCCTCCATGGCCTCTGTATCAGCTCCTGCCTCCAGGTTCCTGCCCTGTGTGAGTTCCTCCAATGATGGACTGTTGTGAGCTAAAAAAAACCCCTTTCCTCCCCAACTTGCTTTTTCATCGTGGTGTTTCATTGCGGCCGTGGAAACCCTAAGCAAGACAAGTGTGTGACTGAGTTCTGCTCCTGATTATTAAACGAGTCTACTTTATTTCTGAAGAGTTCGTGCAGAATTACCCAGGCATCTACTAGGACAGACCACAATCAGGGCAACCCGGACATGCACCACGATGCCTACGGTCGCCTGCTGGACCCAGAGAGTGTCAGAAGGACACTGGCACAGCTGACCTCCAAACTGGACACACACTACACTAGCCAGGTCCACATGCAAATCACCCTGGAATTCCTGAACACAAGGAAACCCGTCCCTCTGTCCCAGGTCCCACAAGCCACCCGCACCCCTTCCCAGCATCCTTAACCAAGCAGCTCGTGGCTCAAAGCTGGTTCGCCTAATGATGAAGCTTTCTCTCTCTCTAGAGACATCTCCCTTTTAAGGGTCTATAAAAGCGGCCAGACTGGTTACCTGTTACCGGTTACCTCTAACCCCAGCCCTCTGGAAGCGGAGGCAGGAGGATCTCAACCCAGCGTACAGAGCTGGTATCCCTCACCCTATTCCAAATAACTGAAGATTTCACTTGGATTTCCCCCTACCTTCCTACCACCCCCACTGACCAGCAGAGAAGAGTCACACTGGCCTTACACAGTCCCTGCATCTGTAGAGAGGAACCTTCTGTTTCTCTCTTCTCACTGCTTCTTTTCTCTCCCAAGAGCAAACAGAAATCTTTGTAGAGCAGCCTGGCCTGGAACTCACAGAGATCCTCCTGCCTCTGCCTACTGTGTGCTGGGATTAAAGGCCTGAGCCACGGCCATCCAGCTATAGTCAGCTGTTCTTAACAAGTCGGACACACAGACTTTGGAGACCCCTCTGCAGAGATTTAGTGGCTCTGAGGTGCCACCTAGTATGTGTCTGGCCAAGGGCCACCATGATGGTTTGTCATGTCGGAGGCCAAGCCGTTCCTTCCATATACTATGGCAGGGAAGGGACGGAGAGGTGGGTGGTAAATTTCCCTTTAGTGGCTATAATCTCCAAATCAAAGGGAGAAAGCGGCCACTGAACTTCAGAGGCACCAAGAAAGTCCAACAATTTACAGAGTCATAAAGGGGCAACCAAGGCTTCCAATGAGTCATGCAGGAAAGGGTTTGAGAGAGAGGGTGGTCTGGGCACAAGCAGTAAGTGGTTTCAGGGGAGAATTTGTTAAAGACTGTCGGGTTCTTTAGAAGAAAGAGCAGGTCTGAACATGAATGTGTACTATAAAGGGGGGATTGGTAATTCTGCACCGGATTGGTCTACACATCAGAGGCTGAATAACCCCACATGACCTTCTGCCCACAACAGAGGCTGAGAACCTGAGAGTCGCTCTGTGCAGACTGGGTGCTGCCTCTGAGGCTCTGACCTGGCGCTGAAGGCCTGGAAAATCCCCGAGGAGACTCGCACAGTCTATAATGAGTGAGGACCATGAAGGATGTCAGATGTGGGTAGCAGCAGCAGGGATGGGCACACTCAGCAGCCGGAAGCAGAAGCAGGCAGGCCAATCGAGCCACACTGCCTTTCCCTTCTGTGCCTCTGCAGCCAGGAGACCCTCCCCACTTTAGGGGAGGCTTCCCCCCACCTCAGTTCATCCACCTGGAAATGCCGCCATAAAAACCCGCCTAGAAGTCTGTCTGTCTCTTAGTTAATTCCAGACCCAATCAAGTTGAGGATCTAGACGAAGCTGTTCCGAGGACCCACCTGCTCCACCTAACCCACCATTCCTGTTCCTGGAACCCGGAGCCCAACTAAGAATCTTTCAGAGTCTTATCGTTTATCATAACTTCCTCTTCCTTTATGAATGGATCCCGTGGGCCGTAATTAACTGTGACTGTCGACAAATTCCTCAACGATTTTGCTGTCTCAGTCCCCATCGTAAAAGTAAAGCGGCTTACCTGGAAATCAAATGAAGCAATGTCTACAAACACTGAGAACACTGCTTGGCCCAGAGCAAATGTCGGGTGTTTGTTAAATAAACAAACGAACAAAAAAATGCCACCAGCATTTAATAAGTATCCCCCGACCCTGACCGTCCCTTGTGTGTTGGGGGAGGGGTGAGACGAGATGAAACTTAAACACTGCAGGGTCTCAAAGAGTTTCCTGACACCCGGCACTCCCTACACCACTACCCTGTCTCCCCGTCCTATTCCTTATTAACACCGCTGGACATCCAATTAATACCCAAAAGAATGTAAGCTTACTGGGCTCAGTCACGAAACGGCCTTTGTGTGGCTGATTTCCTTGCACAAGCCAACACCGTATCTGGTTCCTAAATCAGTGCTTGGTGTTTAATGACAGTTTAGGAAATGGATTCTGAAGATGGGTGTGGTAGTGCAAGCTTTTAACCCCAGTCTTCATGATTACGGTTGGCAGAGGCAAGTGGATCTCTGTGAGTTGGAGGCCAGTCTGGTCTACATAGTGAGTTCCAGGACTGCTGGCTTTATGTTGTAAGTGAGAGAAAGACAGACAGACAGACAGACCGACTGACAGACACACACACACAGAGAGAGAGAGAGAGAGAGAGAGAGAGAGAGAGAGAGAGAGAGAGAGAATGAATAAACGAATACATTCCGAGTGACTGAAGAACACTTGGCTCCCTTTTATGAGATCTGTAAAGGCTGGGTACTAAAAAACTTTATGGCCTCTGACTTTTTAGTCACATGCATATTTAAACACTTGTTTGTGGTCTACTGTACTCCTTCCATAATTTAAAAAAAAACAAAAACAAAAAAAAAAACCAGCAGCCACCCCGGAAACATCCATATTCCGAATCAAGTCCAGAGATTCCAAATAGATCTCTGACCTATATAAAACTGGATTATGGCTTCATTTACCTATTGTCTTCGCCCTCAGAAGATTCTGAGGCAAGAATGGAATGGAGATTTCCTCCAGTATTAATATGAAAGCAGGCAGCAAGGTTTCCTTGGCCACACAAGCTGCTCAGACACCAGCTGGAAATCAGGTAGCTTTCCCCTCGCCAGGTGTGGTAACAGGTGTGGCCCAGGGATTTAGAGTCTATGATATTAACTGTAGGAAAGGTGCTGAAACCAAGCACCAAGGGGCTGCTGGGGAGGGCCTCCCAGTCGAGGTCTAGCAGAACAAACAGGAAATGGTTGTACAGGTAAACATCCTCACCAACACATCAAACCCCGTCTACAAGTGCCCCTAAGTGAAGAAGCGTCTGTGGCTTAACGGAAGGCGCCCTTCCTGTTTTATCTGACCTTCCCATTACATCAAGTCCAACATCTTCAGTTCATACTATTGCGTCCTTCCCCACGGAGATGAGATCGGCAGCCTCTGTGGACACAAAGGGAGAAGCCAAGGGGCCAAGACTCTCATCTTTGCCAAGCTGTGAGGTTTTTGCCCTTATTGATGGAGTAGAGGCGATTAAGGAGTAATATTTAATCCTCATCACTCCCATGATGGGACAAACCCCCACTGTACCTCTCAATACACCCCCCACTGCACCTCTCAACACACTCCCCACTGCACCTCTCAACACACCCCCACTGCACCTCTCAACACACCCCCACTGCACCTCTCAACACACCCCCCACTGCACCTCTCAACACCCCCCCACTGCACCTCTCAACACACCCCCACTGCACCTCTCAACACACCCCCACTGCACCTCTCAACACACCCCCCACTGCACCTCTCAACACACCCCACACTGCACCTCAACACACCCCATACTGCACCTCTCAACACACCCCCACTGCACCTCTCAACACACCCCCACTGCACCTCTCAACACCCCCCCCACTGCACCTCTCAACACCCCCCCACTGCACCTCTCAATACACCCCCCACTGCACCTCTCAACACACCCCCACTGCACCTCTCAACACACCCCCACTGCACCTCAACACACCCCCACTGCACCTCTCAACACACCCCCCACTGCACCTCAACACACCCCCACTGCACCTCTCAACACACCCCCACTGCACCTCTCAACACACCCCCACTGCACCTCTCAACACACACATGAATCCCTTCTAGGCTGGCGAGGTACTCAGCAGCTATAAAGGCATTTGCTACCAAGCAGGGCGACCCGCATTTGAGCCGCAGAACCCACACACTGGAAGGAGAGACAACTCCTAGGCTTTTGGCTCACACATACCGATGGTCACACTCACATACACCCAACAGATAAACTGGTTAGAAAAACATTTTTTCAAAATACAAAATAGTTTCTTTCTTATGAAGGAACAAGGAAGAGAAACATTCACTAGGAACTATCTTCTCATGAGTTGGAAAACTAGGGGCTTACTCAAAGCCAGGCAGCCCGCCTTGGAAGTCCTCTGGCATGCTCTCCTCCAAGCTCTGGGGCTGCCTCTGCGTGAGTGAAATTCAGACCTTTAACAAGTCGCCATAGACCTAAGAACGATAACTGCCCTGAAATGTCGGAGTGAGCGCCGTTAACCACTATCTGGTGAACTAAACCAAAGCTGGACTCTGCTCGTCCCCAGAAGCAGCAGAAAGCTTAGCACTCAGGATGATCCTCCTGTGACTTCTGGTTTCCATGGTGATAAATAACATTTGCTGCTCCGTGCGGTCTGGCTTACATCTACGAACAAGCATTTCCTGATGAATGGTAGTTCCCACAGGATAGAGCTGCCCAGATATTTCAGGCAGATGAGGAGAAAAAACATTCTACACAGAAGAGATTAGCAAGCGATTAGGTCAGCGAGTGGCAAAAGCTGCAGCATAGCTGACACTTTGGTCCTAAGGTTCGTTTTAGCAACGTAAGCTACTCCGTCTGCTGGTTTGCTGCTCCTACAGGGACTCGGCAAGGCACTCAAGGTGCATTCATCACGGGATGCACAGGGAGAGCCTCCATACTTCCCGTATTCAGAGCACTTAAGGCCAGTTGTGGTAGCCACAACTTTAATCCCAACAAGGAGAGGGAGCTCTGTGGAGTTCCAGGCCAGTCGGGACTACACAGTGAGACCCCGTCTCTAAAAGCCAAAACCAAAACAAAACAAAGGGAAAAAAAAAAAGAACAAGAACACCCAGCAAACTTAACAGGATTCTAAGTCTGGGGATTGTGAGGACCATGCCAACGTTTCAACTCAACCGCTTACGTCCTGGGAACTTTAAATGGTCCGTGATAGCAAAGATATATTTCATATTTTAATTCTTCAGCTATCATTTTCAGGTGTGTTTCATTTGATTTTTTTCAAACATCCTCATTTGTAAAATAGAACGTTAGGTTCTGTGTCGCGGTTTGCTCTGGTAAGGTTCTTGTCCCTACACCAGAAGGGCTTTCTTTCACAAGGCTCACCCACCCCTTTTCTCCCTAAACCCATACAGCAATTTCGGTTCCTAGGCTCAGTACTGGGTAACTTGATGACAGTGCTCTATGTAAGCCTTTGCCAGACCTCGACTGGGAGCTGCCCACACCGTCAGTCCACTGTGAATCCCCGTAAGCCTGGTGCATGGAAGACCGTCCCCAGGGAGGAAGCCAGGAACTTCAACCCAACCCCGTCCCTCTGATTTCCCTCTGCCCTTTCCGTCCCACGGATGGGTGTTTCCCGTCCACGGCACTTGGTCATGAGATGTCCAAGGAGCACCTGTGTAACCATGTATGAAACAGTTCCCCCCATCCTCTTCCCACGAGACAGGGATGCAGGATCTGCGTTTGTACTCTTACACGATCTGCACAGAGTTAGTTCTGTGGGGCTGTGGCATCCAAAGGCAGAAGCAAACGGCTTCCAGAGGGGACAGGTTGAGTTAGTGGCTTCATGTTCCTTGAGTCTTGTCCTCTCCCTCCCTCCCTGCACGATCGCAGAAGCCTGTACACACTGTTTCTAAGAACGTTTCGGCACATTCGCCTTGGGTGAGAACAAGACAACTGTTCGCAGTCTGGACAGAACAAGTAAATCTTTGGGTTTGTAGTCAAAAAAAAAAAAAAATTGGTCTACTAAAATCCTTTATTCTTCTTGGTTCAAGCTTATGACCATCATCCCAATTCAACTTGACACAAATCCACCCCCGAACATATGGAGAACAGACAAAACACATTGAAATTATTTAAAAGTATTCACAGAAGCTTTGCACACACCTTACCAAGTGTTTACTACCTGCGTGGCCCAGTATAGGAGGCCTATGGTGCCAGGCTACTAGATACGTAGCGTCATCTAAAAGGCGGGAAAGGCGGGAACTGGGAAAGGTAACCAAAGCACAAAGGTTCACCTAATTCAAAACGTAGATATTTGCCAACTTCGGCTTCATGGAAATGAAGCTGTGTAAAGTCAATGGAGCCCACGGGAAAGGTCAGCAGCTAAATACAGAGCTATAGTAGACATACTCTTGTATCCCTATCCTTGGAGATGTTCTCCTGGAGGTGTGGATACAGAAACAGACACCGGAGAAAGCAAGACAGAGGATGAAGGTGCTCTGGGTTGGGGCATCCAGAGAAAAGCTGTGTATCAGGGCCCCAGAGACTCAGGAGGAGTGCAGAGCTGGGCTGAGAAGATGGTTCAACGGGTGAAGTGACTGCCACACAAGCAGGAGGATCCTCAACTCCAAAGTAAGACAGCCCAACATGGCCGTGCCGTGGGCAGACGGAAGGGTGGGAAGACGCTTGTGTGTCAGTTAGAATGGCCAAAGGTGGACTCCAGCTTCAGTGAGAGCCTGCCTTAAACACAAGGTGGGAAAGCCAAAGAGAGGAAGATGTCAAGCATCAGCCACTGGCCTCCCCCTCTTCCCCTCACACATGCGTGCGCGCGCGCACACACACACACACACACACACACACACACACACAAATAAACTTTAAAACAAATCCTACAGGGGCCAGGCCTGACTAAAGAGGCAGAGATCTGTTAGCACAAGGCATGCCTGATGTACAGTGAGTCCCAGGCCATCCAAGGTTATACGGCGAGACCTGGATGGGTGGGTGGGTGGATGAACAGATGGACAGACAGACGGACAGACGGATGGAAGGAGAAAATAAAGAACATGCCCTCAGCTCACTGGTGGTCTGTCTCCCCGACACACGTGGCACTTTTAGATCTCCCGTCTCAGCACTGAGAGGTGTGGCCTGGAAGGATATGTAACATCCCCAAACGACAGCTGGCAGGACAATCTCCGTTCCACTCCCAGACAATGAGCTCAGGAGGAAGTTCAGTTCCGTGAGCATGCTCTGAGTAAGCACCACATGGTCAGCACCATGCTGGCTGCTTTGGGGGGAGAAGTGCCCTTTAAACTGTGGCCCTTTGTACCAGGACAACTCATACGTAATGTGGACTTGGAATACACCTCCGTCGCGTGTATTTTATAATGTACAGACTTCAGATTCTGCCAGAGGCTGCCGATGCTACCGAAGAGACCTGCCACGGCCCCTCGGAACACGAGGTCAGCAGGAGTATGTCAGCTCCCGTGCCAATGAAGACAAAAGGTCCAAGTGTCCACAGCAAAGCTGAGAACACGAAAAGTCGGAAAGCACAGACCCAAAACGATGGCGGGAAGGAAAAGGACACTTCCTAGAATGGTCGACGGGTCTGACCCTAGCAGAGACAAGGTATCAAAGTGTTCTTCAAAGTTGTGTGCGTGATTGGCGCACATATGTGTCTAGGTACTACACATGTGGCTGGTGCTCTGGGCAGTCGGGAGAGGGACGGGATCCCCTGGGACTGGGACCATAGGTGCTGTCTGTGTAGGTATGGGAAACTCTGGAAGAGCAGCCAGTGCTCTTAACAGCTGGCCATCTCTCTAATCCTAGTATTAAAGTCGGTGTAATTATCATCTGTTCCAAACCAGTGTGAGGGTTAATCCTGCCTGTCATAATGGTGGGATCTGGAGCCCCCTAGGAGACAACTCTGGGTGTGCCTGTGGAAGTGCTGGCTGGGGTCCCACACGGAATCCGGAGTGAGCAGAGCAGCAGGTTTACGTCCCTCGGCCTCCTGACTGCAGACACACGTAACCCGCCACCCCACAGTCCTACCACACCACAAGCCCTCTTAAACCACAAGCCAAACCCTTCCCTCTCTAAGTTACTTCTGGCAACTACTTTGGGATAGCATCAGGAAAGGAAACCACTGTGCGCAGGTACAAAAGTTCGAAGAGTGTCAGCATCCTGCCTGTCAGTATCTTCTACTATAAACCACTAAGATTAGGACCTAGGGTTAGTCACACGTGGTATTCTGAGATGACAGCTGAAGCCTTCTGGAAAGTAAGCCTAGAAGGAGCAGAAACAAGATTTTACTGGGGGAAAAAACAAATACCCTCCCCTCAAAAAAACAAACAAACAAAAAGTGAAGTGAAACTCCAAAACCCAACTACTATCATCAGAAATGTAAGAGTTGTTATACCGTAGGTAAATCACTAATTCATAAGCTGTGCTTCTCATAAATTTTAAGCTTTGAAACACACACATACACACACACACACACACACACACACACACACACACACACACACACACACTCAATGTGTATGTAGGGAGAAAACAAGAAGGCAGCCTCCTTTCCTCCTACTACTTGAATCACAGAAGACCACTGTGGTTGGGGTGCCGCGGCAGCCTGTCCTTGGGAGGTAAGGCGGAGTTAGGAGCAAGAGCTCAACGCCATCCCCAGATACATAGCAAGTCTGACACCCGTATGAGCTACTTAAAAAAAAGAAATCTGAAACCTAAAAAAGACTGCTCTGTACAGGCACTTAGCAAGAAAAGTGCTTCTGTGTTTTGAATTAATGATTAATGACACCAGCTTAAAGCCCAGGTAAACCATCTACTCGGTCTCCTTGACACGGTGCAAAAGACAAACTCTGTTGCATCATATTACCCATGAGCCTGTGACATATAACCCTAGACAGACTCGAGATAATTTCACTCTGTAAACACAAGACATCTGCGAGGAGAGACCAAAGATAACCATCAGCGCTTGGGGTCCATCCCCGCTAGTGGCTAATGAACCTGCCCTTCGCTGGGCCGCACTGTAAACAGCTTACATAACTGACCTGCAGGCGTGCATTGAACGGCAGGAAGCGGCTCCCTCAGCCCCTCGGTACTGCACTGCCAGGCTTTTCATCCCAGAAGCGGCTTCTGGAGTACAATTCCCAACTCACGTCACATTCGCTGCCTTCATTGAAAGCAGAGCGTCCTAAAGAAATTACTCAGTTTCAAGCCTGGTGTGATGGTTTTACACCTTTAGTCCCAGCACTCGGGAGGCAGAGGCAGGCAAATCTCTGAGAGTCTGAGGCCAGCTTGGTCTAAAAATAGAGTCCCAGGACTACACTGCACTACATAGAGAAACACTGTCTTGAAAAACCAAATGACTGAGTAATAAAAAAATAAATAAAAGAAAGAAAGAAAGAAAGAAAAAAGAGAGGAGAAAAAAATTACTCAGATTTCAATGTTCCAAGACCAAAATGCCCAGAACACTACTAGTTTCTTTAAAAATTACCTAGGTGAACACAGACAGGCTCATGAACTGAACTGGGAGCGGTCAGTCGGTACCTTGGTCCTGGACCGCCTCTGGTTCTGACATGGCCCATTTGCTTACAATGAAGCTGGGTAGTGAGGAATCTCATGGCCGAGGTTAGGACCAGGCAGGTCTGAAATTATCTGCATACCCAGGCTCAATCCATCAGGCATAAGGTGTGTAAAACGGCTCTCTGTGATTCCCTTCCAAACGTACCCGAAAGAGAAAACTGGGCAAAAACAAAGAAACTGTGGTAGAATCTCTCGTGGCTTAATGAAGCCCACTTCCCGACTTTGAACATTACCTGAGCCATCAGACCCGCCATTAGTTTTCTAGGAAGCTCCAGGCTTACAAATGCAAGATGCATCCTCAGGACAAAGCAATGTGAAGAGTCTTCCAAGAGCTCAGCGCTCTGAAGCTGAGCTCAGCACTGGCTTCCCTGCACACACCACATCCTCCCAGCCCCGCACACACCCATCCTCCCAGCCCTGCACACACCACATCCTCCCAGCCCTGTACACACATCCTCCCAGCCCCGTACACACCACATCCTCCCAGCCCCGCACACACCACATCCTCCCAGCCCTGCACACACCACATCCTCCCAGCCCTGCACACACCACATCCTCCCAGTCCTGCACCTACCTCCACATGGCCCAGGTTACTCTCCTGCCCCTGGCATCTCTAAGTCCTCCTCTCGGAAACCGTTCTTCATCCTGTTCTCTCCTACCCGCTGCCTCGATCTAGCCTTCAACTCCAAAGCAAATTCCCTCACCCTCCACCCGGCTCCTACCCAACCTCCACGGTGCCATATGTACTTTGTTAGAGAAAAAGAAAATCTAATCAGGAATCAAAAATCCTTTGCCCAGTTTCGGAGTAAGTCCGACTTTGCAAGGTGTGGGCAAGACTGCCGCCATGACGTCAGGGCCAGCCACAAGTCCTAGGAGGTGGCTGGCACAGGTGGCTGCACCTCTGTAAGTAGGCCATGGTGGTGCTCACAGAGCCTCAAACAGCACAGCACAACATGAAGACCAATTTATAGCATCTCAATCCCCCATGAAAGGACTAAGCAGGCCACCTAGGAGACCTCTGTACTTACTGAGAGGCTCAAGTGCTGTGTCTGTGGAGTGCGTGATACCCAGCAAGTTACTGGATCCGAGAGATTAAGACTCAGTTTCTTTTCAGCTGGTGCACAACCAGAAGGAAACAATTAGTTCCTAGTTCCTAGTTCCTAGTACCAGCCATCTCTAGGGAAGAGGAGGCGTAAAGACTGTAAGAACGGGAGGTGGTGGTGCGGACAAGGACACAGAGCTTTCCAGACCCTTTCCAAAAGGGCAGGTATACATAGGGATGCAGAGGCCGTGGCAGAACTCAAAAGACCTGCACAGGGTTCAGCATGGGGTCCCTGCACTAAGAGGGGCAAGTGGACACGAGGCCCTACTCCTAACCAAGACACCGTTTGCAATCAATACGTCCTGGCAAAGGGAAAGTAAGTTTTCTCCAGGGGAGCTATCAGTGGCTTTATCAACCACACTCCGGGGCCACAGTGAGGAGGCTCCCGATCCTAAAGATGAGAGGTTTTCGAGCCACTTCTCAACCCAATGGTCAGTTCCCACCCCTGGGGTGGCTGCGTGGCGGTCTCTCCCCCTTCAGAGAGTCCCCAGAGGACATCGTTACCTTAAGTTGTAATTCTCAGATTCTAGGGAAACCTCGAGAAGGGAAATAAACGTTAACTAGCTTCGTCTTTGCACAGACAAGACACGCTGCCTCCTCAGTCATCTGAGAAATGCACGTGGAAACCTACAGGGCGGCCCCATTTCATACCGGCCGCGGCGGCGAGAACGAATGGAACCCAAACCTGTGAGTGGGAATGCAAGGCGGTCTAGCTGCTTCAGGAAACGGTTGCATTAAGCAATTAAGATCCATCGATTATATCCCGAGGGGACACCAAGAAAAGCACACCAAGACATACCTCAAAACACGTTAGTGTCAGGGACACCAGCCCAAATAGGAAAGGTTCCTCAGACTCCTGCCAGTCACTATGGACAGAACTCGGTATACAGAGTTTCAAGTTTTACAAAATGAGATAACTCAAAGGGCTGTCTTAACAGCAATTTGAATCACCGAATAGTATTTTTTTTTTAAATACTGCATATATTGTATAATGGAATGATCTCTGGCAACGAAGCGATCATGTACTGACCCAGGGAGGCATCAGTGAACGTCATGTTCAGTGGACAAAGCCAGGCACAGAAGACGATAAAATCAAGTCTGCGTACTTTCAACGCACTGACAAAAGACTGGTATTTGCCAGAGGTTGGTGGGGTAGACAGGGGGAAAATCATGTCTAAAATGGCGGCAACAGTTTCACAGCTCCACAAATGTACTGAACAGTACTGGACTGCACACTGTAAATGGCCAGTAATTCGATGTGAGAATTCAACAAAGTGGTCCGTGTATATAGAAAATAACCCAATGACCGCTTCCTGTGGACCCACAGGTCAAAACCGTGGTTATGTTTAGGCTGAGAAAGTGCCTCCAATTCTGAGATCTACATCAGCCCCAATCACACCTAACATGCTCACTGGCCTCCTCACCCGGCTTTGATGGCTCTGCTGGACTGATTCCACTCCCTGGCTACTGTGGGAGATGGCTACGTGTTACTCAGGTAACCAGAAACAGCCCACAAGAGGTCCACAGAGAACAACGTGGCCTTAGTGATCCCAGGAAGCAAAGCTTCATCACCTCTCTCACTGGGCGGGGGGGGGGGGGGGGGGCGCTTTGTAAAACACAGGGCTGGACAAGCTAAAGAGACACATAAAACCAACATTTCCAGGTACACAATAAGATGACTATTCTGAGCGCTGAAGCCAAGTGCCCCTAAGCAGGGAGTGAGAGTTTGTGAAAAGATTCACTTAGTTATTACTTGTGTGTATTTCTGTGCGCCTGTGTATGTTTACGTCCACCCCGTGTGGTGGTCTGAATAACAATTCTTAATTGTGCCTGCTGGCATCGGTAAAAGTAAGTTTCCTCCCATGGAGGGTCAGCAGCTGGATCAGCCACACTCCAGGGCTACAAAGGAGGAGGCTCCTGAAGATGGGAGATCACCAAACTGATTCTCCTCAACTCATGGCCTGCCGACGGTCAGCCCCGACACCTGTGGTGGCTGCGTGGCGGCCTTTCCCCCTCCAAAAGTGCACTGTCACATGACGTCTGTTTCCATTTTAGTGGTTTTAAATTATTTGTGTGCACTTACTCTAACTTTACAAAAGTTTTTTAAAGTAAACCAAGATCTCATTATTCATTTTTATTCCACGTACTTATTCTTGGCGTGTGTGCAAACGTGCACGCGCGCACTGCTTGTCACAACATGACTGGCCTAGAGGTCGGAGGGCAACTGACAGTAGTAATAGGTTCTCTGTTTTCACAATATGGATCTCTCTCTCTCTCTCTCTCTCTCTCTCTCTCTCTCTCTCTCATCATGAACACACTCACTCATATACACCCACCCCCACCCCACTCCACCCCACCCCATCCCCACCCCTGAGGGAAGAGGAACTCAAGTCACCAGGCTTCTCAGCAGGGTCTTTTTAACCTGCTGAGCCCTCTTCTTTCTTGTGTGGGGTCGGGGGTGGGGTGGGGGGGAGACAGGAGTAGGGTCTTATTATGTAGCCCAGGCTAGCCCTGAACTCATCCTCTTTCCCCCTGCCTCAGTCTCCCAAGTGCTAACACACAGGTGCAGGCGCACACCTGGCTTCAAATTTCCCAACAGCTCTACCGTCTGCAAGAATGTCCAGTTCATATCTGTACGCATTTGGTACAACAAGCAACCGTAAAGTCACCAAAAGAAGCCGGCTAGATAGATTTTTTTAATTCCTTTTTTAAAAAGCATTATTTATTTAATGTATGTGAGCCCACTGTCACTGTCTTCAGACACAGCAGAAGAGGGCATCAGACTGCATTACAGATGGTTGTGAGCCACCATGTGGTTGCTGGGAATTGGAAGAGCAGTGAGCGCTCTTAACCGCTGAGCCGTCTCTCCAGGTCGTTAGTTCACAGACCGTTTGGTATGTACTGCTACACAAAAATGTAGGGTGGTTTGGATCTGTTCACTTAAAGAATTTTAGGATCCTACTGTATGTTCAACTTTGGAAAGAAATGTGGGCGGACATAGTTAAGGTCTTACGGAACTTGAGGTCTATCAGAAAAGACAAACTGACCACGTGGAAAGTGGGGACCTGGTCCCCACTGGTGAAGGTCTCCTGGAAGAGATGACATTTAAGTTAAGATAACAGGAAGAAAAGGGAGACAGCCAGGTCAATGTGAAGGAGCAGAGCAGGCGGAGGCAAGGGCATGGAAGAGCCTGGGAGGATCCGCAGTTCCATGTAAGCCGGTGTGGAGGGTGGGCAAGGGCAGCAGCTTCAGACTGGAGTCACAGGCAGGGACTTCCTCATACAAGGCCACAGGTGAGGATGCTGTTTTCCTAAGAAATCTGGGGGCGAAGATAAACACTGAGGGCCTAGGGAGGTGGCGGCATATCAGGCACCGGAGGTCAGAGACACGGAGACTGCAAGGACCACAGCTCCAGGAGGACTCGATGGTGGCCTTAAATGGACTTAGTGCATGGGGAACACTCAAGGATATGGGATGGAATTTAAAACTTTCATGACTGGGGAAAAGGCTTCATCAGTAAAGCACTTCAGACCTGAGTTGTATCCCCAGAGCAACATGAAAAGTCTGGGCTTGCTTCATCCTAGTGCTGGGGAGGTGGACACAGACAGATCCTTGGTATTCACAGACCATCAGCCTAGCCTGCATGGGAAGTTCCAAGTCAGTGAGGGACTCTGTCTCAAAAACAGAGGTGAACTACATTTGAAGACTGACACACACATATGTAGATATCTGCCTATAACACACACACACACATACACTCACACACATACACTCTCACATATACTAACACACTCATACACACATATACACTAACACACACTCACTTATACACACACATAAACATACACACTAACACACTCATACACATACTAACATACTCATACACGTACTAACATGCTCATACACATACTAATATACTCACTCATACATACTCATACACATATACACTAACACACTCATACACACACATACGCACTCATACACACACATACACATACACACTCATACACGTACTAACATGCTCATACACATACTAACACACTCATACACACTCTCACACACCACACACACACAAACACACATGAGTATGAGAGCTTGGGCAGACCTGAGTGGGTAAGGCAGTTCATCTTAGGTGCCATTTAAACGAGAAGGAGCTGGTACGGAAACGTCTTCCACAGTGGAAGAACGACAGATCCTTATAAACCACCTACATTCAAAAGCTGCTTTGTGCAAGTTATTTGGAGGGGAAAAAAGTATTTTTGTTTTCCTTGCAATTTCATACCTCTGCAACTATTATGAACGGGATTTTAAAAAATCAGAAATTCTACTGACTTGCATAATCACACCCAGAGGCGGCAATATTCAAAACAAGTCTGTGCTCTTTCTGGAAAAGTCCTGGTTCAAAGACAAAAAAACAGAACAGAAGAATCTTTTGATCCTCATTTATGACATGTGGCTCCAACACAAATCCAGGCCTTCAGACCTTTCTTTGATGGGACAATGGGAAGAATGAAGGCAATTAACTTGAAGAGGCTTCGTCTCCGAAAACAGAATTAAATACCAAACAAGCTGGGGGGCTCAGTTCAAGGAGCCTGTGCACCTAGCAGAATTGAACCATGAATGAAACCTCTCTAAGCAAAACTACAGTTTTCTAAGAACAAACAACCCTGAGAAAATTTTTCCCATGACCCACCCCCCTCAAGAACAATTTTTTTAATATTTCAAAAATGCACAGAAACAGGAACAAAGCAGCTTTAAAATCTCAGAGGGTCAAGGATGGCTGGGATTGGTTTCAGAATACATAATACAAGAAAGGCACCAAGGCTCTCTTCATAAACAACATCTTCACACCAAAGTGCAGAAAAACGGGGGTGGGGGGTGGGGGTGGGTGGGCACTAAACTAACACAGACCACAGAAAACCTCATGTGAACAGAGACTCCTGTCTGGCCTGGTCTGTAAGAGAGAAATCTCAAATAGACAGGCTTAGTCTGCACGGAAGAAATGAAAGGATAAGAGAAAGGAAACAGAGTCATCCTGAAAACCAATGGTGGTGAGAGACAGGAGAGACAGGAGAGACAGGAGACCTTCAGCAATACTCCAGGTATCAGGATTACAAATTAAGCAGACAGGCAAGAGCCCTGGATGCTATTCCTCTCCCGACACACACCTACTTCAACCCAGTAGCCATCAGCCCACTGCACTGCTGGAACATCAATCCTCTGGTCTTCCCCTTCTCTCTCTGCCCCTTCCAGAGGCACAGAGGGAAAGCCCGTGCACATCAAGAGCACCCACTCTATTTAACCCACACTGTGTTGCACTTGCTATGTAGTTCCCAAGTAAGGGACATGACACCAGTGTGTGTGTGGGTGGAGGGGGGGCGTGGAACAGCCAGGAAGTGATAGAGACCCAAATCCACTCCGAATCAGCTGAGCTGTGCCTGCAATGCAGTTCATCTCAATTGTTTCCGCTATTCCCTGTGTTTTCATCAAAGGAGGATTTATTATTTTGCCAAAACAAAGAACCAGATGAATGTTTTTCTTTTTAAACAAACTTTTATAAAGACCAAATAGAGACATGGTCTCAAACATGTCACCCATGAAATCATAGGAAAAAACAGCTTATCCAAGAACAGGCTGGCCGGCTCCAAGACCGTCCTAGCCACACCCGCTTCCTCATGGCGGGCAGAAGAGACTGTGAAAGAGGGCAGAAATTACAAGAGAGCTCAGGCTCTGGAACTCTCCCACCAGCTACAAGTTGCTACAAAGTATACATTTGTTGTATACGTTTGGTTTGCTTCCTACACAGTTTCTGAAACTACCCCACCACCGGGCTCAGGTAAGTAAATGAAAGGGCCACAAGAAATTCGGTGTTAGCAATGACAGAAAATTAATTTTTAAAAAAAGTTATCACTTTTTGTGACCCTCAGGTGGTCCCGAACATGCACATTTTGTGCTGCATTTGTAGCACATAGGCTGCCTATCACACTGTGTAAGACCAGCAAACAGACTGAAACACTCCCCTCTAAGGTGCATACATACATACATAGAGCTGTCTGTCCTTACAGAGACAGTGGCACAGACGCCAGCTGGAACCCCATTATTCAGCATGTAAGTACCACTCTCCTCTATCTTTTCAATGTCATCCTGTTAGAATGTTAGGTTTTAAAAACTGGGGCTTCAGTTGCTGGCTTTAGTTTTATGAAAACCTGTCACGTGAATACATAATACAAGAGAGGCACCAAGGCTCTCTTCATAAACAGCATCTTCACAGCAAAGTGCAGAAAAACGGGGGGCGTGGGGGGGCACTAAACTAACACAGACCACAGAAAACCGCATGTGAACAGAGACTCCTGTCTGGCCTGATCTGTAAGAGAGAAAGCTCAAATAGACAGGCTTAGTCTTCACAGGAGAAATGAAAGAATAAGAGAAAGGAAACAGACCCATCCTGAAAACCAATGGTTTGGGATTAGGACAGAATTTCCAAGAATTTTTGGAAAGTCCTTAAGCACGCCGTCACTTCGTGATACATGTTCTTGAAAAGTGAATATTAATCTCAAAATAGGAACAGATTCTGAAAAAAACAATTCAGGGAGAGAGGCGTGCAGGATGAGAAATATCAGCATCACAGAGCCATGTATGTGGAAGGGGTAACTGCACAGAGGGACCAGCACTTGACCTGTACTTCGGAGGGGAAGGAACTATGGCATGCATGGGAGTTGGGTCTCCTGTCTGTCTGTGCTTCACCTGCCTAACCACAGAAGATCATCGATAGCAGAGAAGGTTCTCCCGTGTAATTTCAAAAGGAAAAATGGGGAATGTTGAAAGAACGTCAAAGAAAATCTAATCAAACAATTATAAACAAGCTACTGTGGGTAGCGGGGATAGAAGACACCTTTAATCCCTGCAGAGACAGGCGGACTTCTTATTTTTTAGGCTAGCCTGGTCTACATAGTAAGACCCTATCTCAGAAATAAAAGTCAAATAACTAGAGTTGTCCAGAAGAGTGAAGGAAGAGCTCTGGAGTTGGAAACCTCACAGGGAAGGGAGAGGACAGGGAGGCAAACCTATCTTGTTAACCATCTCAAGAGGGATGGATAAGCCAGAGCCAAATTTGTGTTATTTTAAGTTTTTGCACAAAAGGTTTAATTCATAATGCTACTGACCAAAGAGAGATTAGAGAAGTGATGCCTTCTATGAAAGCTTAAATTGCACATTTTCTGCCCGGAGTACCGCTTCTGTAGGCTGGCTTGCCCAGCGTCAGTGCACAAAAAGTTTGGCTAATGAGTGACCCCAACGTGGCGGGCCCATCCACATAGTAGGAGTAAAACTTGGGCGACCATCTATCTAGAAACTGTGATACATTCTGCTCTTCCAAATACACGAATTGCAAGCTAACACTGAAAGTGGTGAAGAAGCTTAATTCTGAAACTACCTAAAATAGCTTATTTTATTACACTGGATGTGAGTGAAGGTCTGTAAAAAGAAAGTCACAATTCTGAACACAACCTCGAGGACCTGCCACTGAGGCCATTTCTGTCCTTTAAGAATCTGTCACTCTGGTTTTCACAATGGGCTATTCTACTTACATGGAGGGCTCGCACTGGGCATCCGTGGGGCAACCAGGACCTCAAGACCTCTTCCTTCTAAGAGCAAAAGGATTAGAACAGGCAGGGAGGCCACTGGGAGGTAACCCATGAAAGGACACTGGGAAATTAGCGCCTGCCAATCTTTTCCTCAGAGTGGTCATTAAAGCATTATCTTTGGATATATAAAAGCAAAGGTCGGCTGTCGTGGCTGTCACACTCTTGCCCTTTGTGGGTGAGAGAGCTCAGCTGCTGATTACAGCTTCCTCTGCATTTAACATAACAACAGGTTACTTCTCTCCTCACACACAAGCTTCTCACAGCTCACTCAGCCCATCACAGCTGCAAACAGCAGGTTAAAAGAAGGAGGGGAGATGGATTGGAGAGATGGCTCAATAGTTAAGAGCACGGACTGCTCTTCCAGAAGTCCTGAGTTCAAGTCCCACCAATCACAGGGTGGCTCACAACCATCTGTAATGAGATCTGATGCCCACTTCTGGTGTGTCTGAAGACAGCTACAGTGTAGTTATATATAAAGACCCTTCTTTGGGAGGAAACCAATGGCAGCACAGCCCAATGGCCCCAAAGGTAAACTGAGGCAGGAACAAACCCTAGAACCTTCACCCGTGTTCCTCTGGTAATTCAACTGTTCCTCCCACAAATCCTATCTCTATTCAGGACCAAGAATGAAAATGAAATCAAATTCGCTCCCCTTATCCCCCACATCTACTGAATAGTGTGATAGGATTTTATTACACATAACAAAAACGCATTAATATTTCAATATTCTCTTGAAGTACCCCCCACCCCGGAGCTCACTTACCTGTAAAACATCTGCTGTCAAAGTATTCTAAAGAAAAAAATGCTTACATTTTGCTCTCAATCCCTTAAGTAGCAATTATTCATATACGTGAGCCTAGCCTATAGCTGTGGTACATGTATGTCTGTCACGCGTGAGCCAATCCACTACTTCAAAACACTAATGACAGCAGCAAACAGAGCCACCGTCCATGCATCTATCGGTATTGAGCCGTGCGAATTCTCCCAAACCTGAGTTTGGGTTTGTTTTATATTAGGAGTCCAAATAAATTCAGAAGGGAGGATTAGCAATATCGCAGTGACAGCAGTCACAATTTTCTCATATATTTTATTTTCCTAATATCTAGACGGCCTTACCTTAGTCATCGTCACCCACACCTTTCAGAGGTGATCCCTTCCCCCAAATCTGACTCCTTCAGCAGGTTCATGCCCCACCCCAAGAGCTGCATGTTTACAAACTTCACTAATTAGAGGTTTTATTTGAAAGACTACGTTTTAAGGTAGATTCGCAACAAACATCATTCTCTGTTCTCACTGTTTTTCAGAAGACAAAGAATCACAGAGCAGCTCTGTACAGGGGAAAATCTCAATTATGCTGACAGACAGACAGACAGATAGACGAGAGAGAGAGAGAGAGAGAGAGAGAGAGAGAGAGAGAGAGAGAGAGAGAGAGAGAGACTCTGACACTGAGACTCTGCTAAGAAACTTCTTAGAGCGTGCCTTAGTGTGTGGACTCCCACATCCTGCTGGGTTGGTTCTCACTATATTACGGTGGAGAAGAAACAGCCCAAGGGAGTGATAACAGGGAGAGAAAACCAACTCTGTCATCTTCCCGCCCAGAAAGTGGAGGTGGCACGAGACCCTGTGCGCATCCCAAACTCCAAACAGAGGCAGGGCCGTACGTTTGGAGCCAAGCAGAGTCTCAGTTTGCTTGGCCCTTGTTTTAATCTCTTCGAAATGAAAAGAACCTGGTTCGTTCTGGTAATGAACGTAACACTGGTTATTTTTAAAACTCAAGTTACAGAGAAAGCTGTATTTAAAAAAAAAAAAGGGGGGGTCCTTTGCAGGACCAGAGAGATGGCTCAGTTGTTCAGAGAGCAGATTTCTCTTGCTAAGGAGCCGGTTCAGTTCCAAGCACCCACGTTGGGCAGCTGACAGTTACCTGCAACTTCAGAGCCTGGGGATGGATCTGACATCTCTGGTCTCCCAGGGCACCAGCACTCACAGGCACATACAGTCATATATACACATCATATATACATATATACAATCATATATACACATGATTAAAAGTGAAAATAAGTCTAAGAACGATCGATAATCTCACCACGAAGCGACCATTATTCTTAATATATTCATGGATAGCCTTCCTACGTTTATCCCATGCGTATACATGTATGTAATTTTCTTTATGTATCTAAGTCTCTTATGTATATGAGCACACTGTAGCTGTCTTCAGACACACCAGAAGAGGGCATCAGATCCCATTACAGATAGTTGTGAACCACCATGTGGTGTCTGGGAATTGAACTCTCTGGGAATTGAGCCATCTCTCCAGCTCCCAACTGTCTTTTTTTCTTTTCTTTTTTTAAAGGAGAAGGCTGTGGCAGCACATGCCTTTAATCCCAGCACTTGGGAAGCAGAAGCAGGCGGATCTCTATGAGTTCAAGGACAGCCTGGTCTACAGAATGTGTTCCAGGACAGCCAGGGCTACAAAGAGAAACCCTGTCTTAAAAAAAAAAAGAAAAAAAAAAGAAAAAGAAAAAAAAAGAAAAATCAAAGAAGCAGAAGTTGTGGCCAGCATGATGGTTCATTGGGGACAGCAGTGGGGACAGCACTTGCTACCCAAGTCTGATGACCTGAGTTTGCGTCCCAGAACCTGCGTGAAAGTGTAAGAAGATAACTGACCCTAAATGATCACCCTCTGACTCTCATCCACGCACCGTGACATACATGAGTGCATATGCACACACATGTACGCATACATACACACTTGCACACACACATGCACACACACATGCATACACATGTGTGGGGAATAAGAGTATCCTGTGAGAATGAGCATTCAGGACAGGAGTCAAAGACCGCAATGCCTCTAACCCACGGGACTACAATAGATCTAATGCTCAGGCGCAGGGGAGTGGCAAGGCCTGGTCCGACTACAGATGCTGACAGTTTACGGAAAAGGATCAACTATACCTTCCTGCTCCTGGAGGACTAAAGCTTAAGACTGTGCTTCTCCAGGGACCCTCTACTGAGATGAGCTAACCTGGTCTTCCTTCCGCTTATAAAAGAAAACTGCTGGGTTTCTGGGATGCTACTGAATCTCCATCAAGAACGCAGGGCCCACCAGATCAGAGCTTTTCCGTACATGTATGTATCCGTCATTCCCTCATTCTCCTGGCCCCAGTCAGGTCAATCCGAAAGCTGTGCAGGTGCAGGTCAACAACAACAACAACTATTATTATTATTATTATTATTATTATTATTATTATTATTATTATTATTGTGTCAGTTATAAACTCTAAGGTAATCACTAAGTATGGAAGCATGGCAATGTGTTTTGCAACTGCAGAGGCAGCGAGAACAGAGGACTGTGAGAGGGAGTGGTGGCCCCACCTAACACTACAACAAGCAAACAAACAAAAACCACGTAAGTCAGCCAAGGGGTAGCCAAGATCCCAAGCAACAATTAAAAGAGCAATTACAGATGTGAGGAACAGCCCATCACTGACCCCATTTAATGTCAAAAACTTGAATGTTCTGGTAAGGTGGGGGGGAAATTCCATGCACGAGAAACCCACTAAATACAAAGGCTTGGATCAAAAGTAAAGAGGCCGAGAAGCAACAGCTCTGAGCGTCTCAAACATCTGCTTTCACCTTTGTTCATTTTTTTGCTTTCTATGTGTGGGGTGGCCCAGGGTTTCTCAGTGTAACAGCTTCGGCTGTCCTGGAACTCATTCTGTAGACCAGGCTGGCCTCCAACTCACAGAGATCCACCTGCCTCTGCCTCCCAAGCGCTAGGGCTAAAGGCGTGCATCACCATTGCCCTCTCTACTCTACTTTCTCTTAAGAGACAAATGGTGCTGGGGTTTGGGGAAATTTAGTCTGTTATAAGTATAACCCTGCAAAGGTGCTAATTTACAAAATAAACTGACCTGCTGTGTACCACAGACAGAACAGAGAATCCTATCTCTGGAAACAAGTATTAATAAACATCCTATTCCCACCTAAAGATGGATAAACAGACAGACAGACTCACACATAATTACTGTCACAGACTTCCTCCCCAATGGGGCACAATGTGCGAGCTGCTGACCCTTTTCTACCAGAACAGCATCACACAGCTTCCTGGGCTACAGGGTTTTCGTTCAAACAGATGCACGTCTTAGTCACTGTTCTCTGACTATGAAGAGATACCGTGACCAAGGCAACTCTTGCAAAAGAAAGCATTTAATTACAGGCTGGCTTACAGTTTCAGAGGGTTAGCCCACGATCACCATGGCAGACCTTCATGGTGCTGGAGAGGTAGCTGAGAAGTACATCTTGATCCGAGAGGGGGGGGGGGGAGGGCCTCGGTGCCCCCCCGCGGGGGGGGGAGGGAGAGAGAGAGAGACACACACACACACACAGACACACAGGCCTGGCATGCATGGGCTTTTGAAACCTCAACGCCCACCCCAAGTGACACACTTCTTCTGAAAGGCCACAGCTCCTAATCCTTCTAATGAATAAGCATTAAACTATATGAGCCTATGAGGCCATTCTGATTCAAACCACAATGCAGAAAGTCAGATGGTGCTCTGTCTCCCTAAATGTGACGTCACATCCCCCAGTGAGCATGTCATACTAATCAACTACAGGACATAGAAGAGAGGACATTGACGCCAAGAGCAGCTCAAGCACTCAAGGCATGTACAAATCACACACACTTCCAAGTCACACACATACGTACTCTCACACTTCGTGGCAAACAAAAACACACACAGCCACGGAGGTTATCAGACTTGACTTTCTGGGGTTACGGAATGGGCTGTAAAGCTCCTACTGGGTGAGGTGCTGGAATCTTTGATCTCTACTGCCCCGAGTTCACACTCGGGCTACTGGGTTTATTTTGAGGAAGCGTATCCTTCCTGTTGTTTCTCAGGAAATGGGAGAACACACTGAGAGACTTCGGCCTAAGTTCAAGATGAAATGGTTTTCATTTTTTCAACGCTGCCTCGCTTTCCTCGATTTGAAGAATATTTAATTATGGGGGGGGGAGACTTTGAGAAACGAGAGAAGAGGTGCGGAGACGGGATAGTCTTCTCAGTCTTAAAAGGGTGAACGATGTACAAACACTGAGTCTGTTACACCCCTGTTTCTTCTTCCTGTGAAGAATTTTCCAAGCTCTGAGTTGTATAACAGCAAAATGCAGGGGGAAGGAAGTACCCGGGTTTCTGGCTCTCTAAGAGCCTAGAGAAAGATGAGAGGCTTACTTGTAAAAGAGTGTCCTATCACCTTCGTAGCTTGTTAAGTTATTACAGTAATCTCCACAGCCACTTAACCTGACCTGAGTTCACCTTGTAATGCCAGCTATGCCTCGGGGCTTTAGGGGGGTCACAGCCCCATCCTTAAAAGAGCTGGCTCTGAAACAGACCAAGTCACACAAGAGGAACAGATAACAGCCACGGTTTCTCCCTCCTGTCTGTCTCCTTCCCGGGCTCTGACCTCTCCCCAACTGACGCTCAGGACCACAAACAAGTTACCCGCCCCACCTGATCTCATGTGGTTCACCCCCACTAAAGACCCTGATCCGAGCCATTAATGTCTGTCTAATGGTGCACAAGTCTCCCTGGAGTTCTGAGAGCTCCAGGAGATGGGAGAAGACATAAATTTTAATTCCCTCCATTACCAGACAGGAAAACTGAGGCCTCATGAGGTGAATGATTTCCCTATAGCTGGCACCCCAATCCCTTAACACTCAGTCTTTGGTTCCCCGTTTCCTCAGCTTCCTTTTCTCCGCATTCTAAGTCAACACTCGCAAGGCCACGGGGTCCTAAGTCAGAAGTTCGCAGTGTTATCAAAACACTCAGTCACCCAGGAAAACAAACTTCGCAGTCAGCGGCTAATGCCCACGGAGAAAAGCGCGACAGGACGCTCAAAGAATGTGCGACTCGGGGTGGGCAAGGCGGCCGCCAAGCCTGGAGACCTCAGCTGCAGATACACAGGGAAGAAGGGCAGAACTAACTCCCTCAAGTTGTGTGTCCCCAGAAGACACGTTATAAATCAGTCTAATAAACAAATAAAAAAAATAAAATAAAAAACAAATAAAACAATAAAACACATAATAAACAATAACAATAAAAAACAAATAAAAAAATAAAAAAATATAACTCTTGCTTCTCTCAGATCAACGGCTCCTATATCTGAGGTCAGCTCTGAATGTCAGTCTTAAAGCCCCTAACAGCAACATCTGTCCCCTTGCTAACAATCTCCCAGCAATAGGAGTAAATCCCTCAGCTTCCCCCCTACATACCTGCATATTCATCCACGTGGGAGTTCTTGTCCTGTCTCAAGAAGAACTGTCCTGACTTCTTTCTAGGACAACCCCACTGAGCACATGAGTACTCCTGAGCGTGCCCTCCCCAGCCCCACGTTTTCCCAAACTTTCCCTGTAAATTCTTCCCTACCTTTAATCACTTCTCAATCAACAAAATCCACCGTATGTATTAACCATCCACACCCTTAATCCCAGCACCCAGGAGAAGAGGCAGGTGAGGGAGAGCCAGCCTGGTTTACACACGGAGTTCTTACAGTAGCCAGAAATACAGTGAGCTCCTACCTCAAAACCAAACCAAACAAACCAAAAAAACCAAAGAAACAAACCAAAAAGGGAAAATGTCAATCACCATCCCGTGCTCCACAAACGGGATGCGTGCATATACACGACCAACCTCCCTGACCAAATCTAGTCCCCTCTGTTCTCCCTCCCTGGTGAGGAGCCATGTTCCCTTCACGGTGGCTGCCCCCTACCTGGGTAACTTGGTTCCTTACCATGTATGAAAAGGACGACAGCAGTAATTCTTCCACAGAGCTGACTGGACGGATTAGGTGACTAACTCCCTTCTGTCTGCTCACTCCGTCTTTGATCTGTCGGCCATGCCTGGAGGACGTCAATTACATCTGTGGCTATGCTGACCCAGCCAAGTGCACCTCAGGGCTCTACAGACTCCCCGGCTTCACTTCAGATACTCAAGGGACCACCATGATGGCTCGGTGAGTAAGAGCACATACTGTCATGACTCACAGACTGAGCTCAATGCCCCCTGAAACTCGGAAGACGGAAGAATGGAACTGCCACCGGCGAGCTGTCCCTTGACCTCCGCGTGTACACGGTGGACCATGCGACCCCGCCCCCATCAAGTATGTGAGTGTCAGGAAGTTTTCTTTGGAGCTGGGGACCAAACCCAGGGCCTTCTGCTTGCTAGGCAAGCGCTCTACCACTGAGCCAAATCCCCAACCCCTAAACAGACTCAGCATCCTCTCCAAACCTGTCCTTTGGTCCATCTTTACTAAAGGTCAGCCCCGTGACAATGACACCAGGAATCTCTTCCCCTTTGTTCTTTTTTTTTCCTTTCTTACTCCCCACCCACTTTCTACCTAACCAGACACCAATTCTGCCCCCTAAATCTCTCTCCAGTCTGCCTGTTCTCCTGTCACTTCAGGTGCGGAGCACAGTCTTGGCTGGATCACCAAGGACCATGCAGAACCGCGGGATTTCTGTGTCTAGTCCCCACACCTAAGAAAGGAAGTTGAGCATTATTTTTTTTAAGTCCTGAGATTGCACAATCCCGTTGGGATAAAGCCCACGTTTCCAGGATATAACGGAGGACCCTGGGTATGAGCTGAATGGAGGAGGGACCTCCATTGTTCTCCACATCCCCGTCACCCATCCCAGCCACCCTGCCTGTGTCATAGTCACACTGGCCTCTCCGTCTCTAAACCGTGGGTGCAGCTACCATTCCCCCTCAGCTTGGTAACTAATGTTCACACCAAACGCCACAGAAATCAGCTTCTTTGTGTCCTGCTCCCCCGGTGTGCGTTCTAGCCTCATGTCTTAAATGCTCGGGTTCTGGTTAGTGCTACACTGTCTACCTTGTGAGCTGAACTGCAGACAGTGGCTTCTGTGCCTGTCCCGAATCTGTCCAGGCATCTGCCCGTTATCCACCCTCAAAACGTAACACAAGAACTAGGAAGGCAGAAGGGGACCTGAGCGCTCGAGGTTTGGAGCTTGGCAAACATCTGTAGACTGAGTGATGTAGCTTGGATGCCAATCGTATTAGGATCATGACAAGGGGAGAGTTTAGTAGGAAAGGTGGGTCTGACGCCTGGTGAACGTGGCACAGAAGAATCTGAACGAAAAATGGGAATGCTGATCGGGTCCTCTACACGCGGTGAGTCAGACAGGTAGACAGTTTGAAGTATGGGGGTCGCGAGAGCGACTGTAACATGTTTATCTATCAAAGCGGGTTCCTGAGGTGGGACATTCGCCTAATTTCATCAGACTTAATACCAGCTCGGCGATTATCAGTAACTACATACGAATCAAGCTCTTTCTTATTGGAACTCTCTTACATTGCCCTTAAAGGGCTACAGATGAAGGGTTGAAGGTGTGGTCCAGCTGGTAGAGTGTTTACTTAGCGTAAAAGAAGCATAAAGGTGCCCAAACCCCAGCACGGCACTAACCGGGCATGGTGGCACACAACCGTAATCCCAGACCTGGAGAAACAGGCATAAGGACCAGAAGTTCAGGGTCATCTTCAGATACATAAACGAGTTTGAGGCCAACCTGGGCTACACGAGACTGTGTTTTAAAAGCAAAAACTAAGGCCGGGCATGGTGCCTTTCGTCCCATCACTTGGGAGGTGCCAACATGTGGATCTCGGCGAAGTTGGAGGCCAGCCTGGTCTACATAGTGAGTTCCAGGACAGCCAGAGCTACACAGTAAAAGACCCTGTCTCAAAGAAACAAACAAGACCAAAATTGATGTCGTATCACCCAGACAGTCCTAAAGCAGACGGGAAAGGACACCACCATCTTTGGACTCCAATACTGGTCCCGCAATATTCAACCAAGACCACATCTATTCACTCAGTGATCTCAAGTCCACCTATAATAAAAATCCAAGCAACACACATTCATTTTGCCCAGAAACACAAGTGCTCACTTAACGTAACATAATGTAGTGCTTGGTACTATGACATAACGTAGTACTTGGTGTAATGTAGGTTGCAGAAACGAGATCCTGAGTACTGAGAACGCACTGGGGCAGGGGAACGTTGGAGTAGAGCAAATTGAAACTGACGCTGTTTCCCCACTCATAGAGAGACATCTATAGTTAACAGGCTTTCAAAGGTACACACCCGAGTATTACCACATCACACCTCATAAAACATTCAAAACCACCCAAGCTCGCAAGCTCTCGCAAGCTCACACAGATCACTGAGGAAGAAAGAGAAACCTTTAACCAAAGACACCATCGCCCTGCAGTGAGGACCAGACAGCCACGGCCCCAAGCAGGCAAGCAGGAGCATAAAGAGGCTTTGTAAAAGCAAGCTGCCTTCGAATGGCAACTACAGCATGTTCCACATCACAGACACATCTAGAAAACGAACTTGGTGTGTAAAGAATTAAAACGGTAGCTGTGGCCACAGCTCAACTGGTATAGTGTCTGCCTAGCATGCACGAAGCCCTGGGTTTGATCCCCAACATTGAATGGGCCAGGCCTGGTGGAACATGTCTATAATCCCAGCATTCAGGAGGTGGAGACAGGGGAATTACAAGTCTAAATTTATCGTTGGCTCAGTGGTTAAAAGCACTGGTTGCTCTTCCAGAGGTCCAGAGTTCAATTCCCAGACACCACATGGTGGCTCACAACCATCTGTAATGGGATCTGATGCTCTCTCCTGGTGTGTGTGAAGATAGTTATGGTGTACTCATATATATATAATAAGTAAATAAATCTTTAAAAAAAGATTGTATCAATATAGGTTCCTGCTAAACTGGGATGGATGGCATCACCTGTAACCCTAAAACTCCAGGGGTTTGGGCAGGAGGATCAGAAGTTCAAGGACAGACTCAGCTCATATCAAGTTTAAGGCTAGCCTGAGTTATTCATCCATTCTTTCATTTATTTTGAGACAGGGTTTCTCTTCATAGCCCTGGCTATCCTGCAACTCCTTCAGTAGACCAGGCTGGCCCAAATTCAGCCTGACTCTCCCTTCCAAGTGCTGGGATTAAAGGTATGTGACACCATGCCCAGCTATGAGCCCCTGTATGTGTGTGTACATGTCTGTGTATACACACACACACACACACACACACACACACACACACACTCTCACATGTGCTCGTCAAATAGAAGGGAAAGGGAAACAATAAAAGTATAAATCCTACTTAGAAGTTACAGAGTTTGGGTTTAGTTCTGCTGAGTCAGGGTCTTCCCACCTAGTAGCCCAGGCTAGCCTTGAACTTGCCTCTGGCCTTCAGGGACACTTATTCATTGCTGGGTGATATTTTGCCTCTCTGTTGTACATATAATGCCCAAAATACTGGCTTCAGATCTAACATTGTTTCCAGGTTAACTGTTTAAATAATCTACAAGTAGGTAGCCATCAAAGGGTAAGACTCCAGAATGAGACATTTGCACGGATCTACTCACAGATACAAACACGCATTTTTAAAGATACAAAATTACTCTGCGAAAATGCTGCCAATGAAAGGGGAGACTCAACAGAAAAAAAGCAGACATGGCAAAGACAGGAGAAGATACTCAGGGAAGGCAATCAATTAGTAAAGAAATCTCGACTTCAACAGTGATCCCCAAAAGGGAAAGTTAAACTATGAGGGCCAATGAGAACTTACCCACTCAGTAAGCACAGGAAATCTGTTAGTGAGCTAAGTCATCACTCAACACTTCTGACATGGAAGGAGAAGACCTATCCAGACCAGTGAGCGGCACGAATGGGGAGGGGCCGGTGAAGTGAGGCCTTGGCGAGAAAAAATGCTCACACACACTTGCACGAAAACTTAAAAGGAAACGGAGATGCTGTGATGTCAGGCGTGGTGGCGCAAGCCTTTAATCTCGGCAGTCGGGAGCAGAGGCAGGTGGATCTCTGTGAGTCCAAGGCCAGCCTCATGTGCATAGCAAATGAGACCGGTTCCCCCAAAAAACAAGTCATTGTGGGGCATTGGTGGAGATAAAAAAAAAAAAAAAAGACATTTTCTACAACCCCAAATAACATTAGCACAGGCATCTACTGTAATCCAGTAACAGTGCTTTTGCACAACTGTTTTAAAAACTCACGGGGCCGGAGAGGTGGCTTGGCATTTAAGCGCAGTACCCACAGGTATAATCAATCACAGGTAACTCCGGGGCATCTCACACACTCGCCCAGACATAAACATAGATAAATAATAGTAACAAGTCTTTTGAAAAATGAAGCCAGAACTCTATACACCCAGGTGTCATAGAGAAAAGGCAGATACATCTTTGAAAACCCAAAATATTTACAAAAATGCAGATTCCCCCACATCTCTACTGCTAGTGTCTGTACAGTCTCCAAGGGTAGAACTTAAACCTCACTGAAATGGCAAGTCAGACTAGACGAATCACGACCTCCGCTCTCTATGGGTTGGGGTAAGGAGGGAGAGAGAGAGAGAGAGAGAGAGAGAGAGGGAGCAGAAGGCGGGGGGGGGGGGGTGTTTAATGACTGAGGCCTGTGCAAATCTGGGCAAGCAAGGCTTTGTCTATATAGGTCACAATCTATGCCTGCCTCAGTTTCTTTTCATAAAAAGGGCCATTACCCAGAATGCATAGTGATAAGAGAACCATACATCATCCACGAGTGTCTAGAAAGTGTATGGGATACTAAACAGAACACACACAGACACACACACACACACAGAGACACAGACACATACGCACAGTAAAACACACCAGCCAATACACACACACACAGTGACACACACACCACACAAACACATAGCATATACACATACATACATACAAACATACAAAAACATACAACATAGACACACACCACACAGAGACACACAGTGACAAACACCACACATCCGACACATACACATACACACCACACACATACAGACTCACATAGACACACACCACACATACATACCACACACAGAGATATACACACACACACACACACACACACACACACACTCACACATACACAAAAAGATCTCATTGTGTAGTCTGAGCTAGCCTCCAACTCTCACTCATCATGCCTGGCCTAAGACATGTTTTCTTTTTTAACTAGATAAAGAACTTTAGGATTGTTCTAACAATTGGATTGACAGCCAGAGAGGCTGATTCAATAGAAGTGTCTACGTTTCCCCCACTGCAGACTACAGATAACTTACAGGTCCCTTTCCTCGTGCTTATCACACACTGCAAAGGTTAAGGGTGGGCTGCTCTTGGCTTCTGGGAAATGAAGACAGGCTACTATGGAGGCCACAGGAGCTGAGACGGTAGTGATGCTGCAGTTGGTGTCTGAGTCCTGGAAGACGCAAGGAATGGATGCTCGTGGCTTAGGCTGGGGTGGCTAACAAAACACCTCTTTACCTATGACTGAGTAACTCCAAGATCTCAAAGCTGACCACGAGAAAACAATTAGCCTGGATACAAGATCAGAGCCAAAGGTAGGACGTCACACGTCACCAACCTGATGTGCAACAAAGAAGAAAAATCGCGCCAAGGAATCTTTACAACCTGGCGGTAGCATACCATGGATGTTGAGTATTTCATTCAGTCTGGAGCAGGCTTGCTTTGGTGTTGAATTGGATTAAGGTCCTGGGGGAATCCCCATCCCTGAATCCCTGCCGCATACTCAGAAGTACTAATACAGACAGACAACCTATAGCCATTACTCTGTAAGGACTTGAATAACAGTAAGTGATTTAGTCACCAGACATGACAGAAACCATCATAAGGCAAGACCTGTGAAATTTATTAGTAAATAAAACCACCCTGATTTTTTAAGAGCTAAGAACCAATGGAACACAAGGTCTGACAGAGACAGTATTTTCACTTTACCCACAGTTAGAAAAGTTAGAGGGCTCTGAAAACAATGAAAACCTTAGCTTTCACCGACCTCCATGAAAACCTGCTCCTGACCACTAACTTCTCCTTGGCATTTAACATCAAAGACACTCACCCTTCACTCTTGGCCTCCCTGCTGGAAGAGAAAAACCCACTGCTCAAGCAAGTCCTCAGTACGGACAGAAATGGCAGCCTGTGGCATTTAAGAGAACCTGCATGTTTCAATTCATCGCTCCCTTAAAAAAGAAACAAAACCAAAATCCCCCCCCCCCTTTCCTCTTCTTCAGTCTTTCCTATCTTCTCCCTGACATTCTGACAAAGTATTACATGGCCAGGATTTTAGACCACTAAAAACACTAGAAACTAAAACGGAAACAGGTGTTTTATGCATCATTTCCCAAAGAAAATGTACCACAAATTTTAATACCTTGGAACGCCTCAAACTTAAGTAATGCAAAGATACTAAAACAAGCTTATTTCCCTGTCAGAACTTTTGCTTTTGGAACTGGGTTTCATGTATCCCAGGTTGGCCTCAAACTCACTGTGTAGCTTAAGTAGCCCATCCCTCCCGAAGGCTGGAATTCTAGGCATGCATCAGCACACACAGTCTACACAGAGCTGGATCAAACTTACGACTTCGCGCACAGTACGCAATCACGCTACCAACTAAGCTACGGCACCCTAGCTCCCATCTCGGGATCGTCCCAAAAATATTTCATGTGTTAACATAAAGGTAGATGAGCTTACCCTTGTGTTCATGTGTGGACTTCTCCGCACCGACAAGCAGGGAAAGTATGATGGCGTACATGGGAGAAGTACACACCCCAGGGACGAGCCGATTACAGCCTGAGTTACAAACTAGAGTCTTTTGCATTGTGATTGATTGATTGATTGATTGATTGATTGATGTTCTGAGACAGGGTTTCTCCATGCAACCGCCCTGGCTGTCCTAGAACTTACAGAGATCTGCCTGCACACACCAGGTATGAACTGATTAGGTCCTGAGATACAAACCGGTCTTATTAATTAACAAATTAATATTTATTTATTTACCCCACCCCCACCCCCGACAGGGTTTCTCCATGCAACCACCCTGGCTGTCCTGTAAAAGATCTGCCTGCACAACCCAGGTATAGACTGATTACATCCTGAGATACAAACCAGAGAGGTCTTTCATCTGTCTGTCTGTGTGTCTGTGTATCTATCTATTTTCCAAGATAAGGTTTCTCTGTGCAACTGCCCCTGGCTATCCTGGAACTCATAGAGACCTGGCTGCCCCTGCCTCCCAA